>NW_004443615.1:320566-420197 GCF_000330505.1 Entamoeba invadens IP1 | reverse complement strand
CCCCAGTTTCCTATTTACTATAATTTTAATTTGAATATGATTCGAAATAGAAAAAATAAATCTATTTTAAGAGGTGGTGGTGGTGGTCAATGTAGGTCCCTTTTAGTATTATAATAATTTAATGTATAGGAAACAATATTAAAATAATAATTAAATCACTATGTATTATAATTACTTAGTTTTTTTCATATAACACTTTACATTATTATTCATGTTAATGAATCAAAACAATTATAATAAATTTACTAAAAAACCGTATAATACGAATATTATACACGAAATTATTTTTCTTGTTTGTTTTGTAACTATAAAATTACAAATAAAAAAGTTATTAAATCTAGTAATTGTTTCTTATTTTAACCAACACTCGTCTTCAAAAACTTTTATTCGATGTGGTACTAATAATATAGATATGCATTTTAATGTATCTTTTTTATATGAATACACAGCAAATATTTTCAAATGGTAACACAACAAATTCTATTTTTCTTCTTTCCATCCCATTGTTTCCCGATATTTTATTACAAAAATCTGTGATATGAAGTATATTCCAGTTTAGAAGAAAACAAGAAATTAGTTAGAAAGGTGTAGTAGTCTAAAGAAGCCTGATCTTCTTAAAAAGGAACTCCAAAAATCACATTCACATGGCCTTTGGTAATCCGAAGTTATCGACCGCGAAGAATATCATCACTATAGTATTCTTCTTTTTCTTTGGAAGTACTTATCTTCTCTTTTACAACACACTCCTCAATTTGAGTGACTTATTGGCAACACATTTTGACTACTCACTCAGTTACACCTCGACCTTCCCACTCTTCTACAACTGGTTCAACTTTTTAGTTGCCATCATTCTGACTGTCCTCGCTTCTTTCCTCAAAAAATTCCCATTCAACATATTTGCTCACTTGTCCTTTGTTATACACATCATCTTATTTATTGTCACTCCATTCGTGTTGGTATATATCCCATCCAATGCAGCGGGGTTCTGGGTGATGATTATTATGTCCACACTTAACGGTGTACCAACACCCATGAACGCATCGGTATTCATGGGATTGTCTGGGATGTTTTCCGGAGTGCACTCTGCAATGTATTTCATTGGAATGGCTGCCGGTGGTGTGATATCGTCAGTACTTCGAATTATCTCAGGGGCCATATTCAAGAACGAACCAAACAGCGACTTCTTCTTGTCGTTCTACTTGAACTGTATGGTCGCCATGGCGTCATATGCTATGTATATCTATATGTACTTCGCGATACCAATCACACAAGAGTTGTACGAACAAACGAATATCGCGAACGCTGGAGATGAGACACAAACCATTTTGAAAGAAGAGACTTCCCTCCAAGCGTTCATCCGTTTGATCAAGAAGATGGCCATCAACTTGTTCTCCATCGGATTTGTGTTCTTTGTCACCTTATCAATATTCCCGGGATTTTTCACTAATACACAGTATAAGGCGTTGAGCAGCTCATTCGAACAGGCGTCTGTGGTGTTGACCATAACAACCATTTTCATGATCGGTGACTTGTTATCGAGATTCTGTGTGTATATTCCAATTCCTTGGAATAAGTGGTTGATCTTCATATTCTCAGTGTCTCGTGTCGTCTTTTATATACCAGTCTTCTGTTATTACTATATTCCATATACCACCCCTTGGTACATGTTCTTCATCATGTTATTGTTCTCGTTCACAAATGGGTATGTCAGTGCTTGGGCTATTCAAATTGCATATAAAGAAATCGATCCTGCTGATATGAAGGTTGCCGGTAATTTGGTTATGGTCTCGATGAACGTCGGGTTGTCAATTGGTGGGACACTTCTGTTCATTCTCTCTAGTACACTCCCGAACCCACTTGATGGTTCTTCTTCTGCGTAACTGATTGCTTTTTCATCTTTGTCTCTGAATTTATATTTTTAGTATATTTATTATAAAATAAACTAAAATGGGTACTAGAGTTAAGGTAGACTCTTCTTCACTTGGAGTCTTAAGTGGAGTCAAACAGAACAAAGAAAAACCAATGAAATACAAACAAAACGGACTAAATTGTACTGGTGAAGAGAATAGTGAAGACTGCAAATACCCAGGTCATCACTATAAAAGCCCAAGAGAGTTGCGCCATTATTCTAGCCTTTTTGACTTGACTTCGATTGAATAGCATCAAGTTAACGACCCAAGTAATCAAACAGAAGAAGCCTAAAACAAATAAAATCAGCGACACAAGCACTTCAAGTCTTTTCTCCTTTCTTTCGCGTGCTTTTTGAGCAGCATCGACTTCATCAATTTGATTTTGGAATGGTTGGTATTGTTGGTATTGCATTTGATACGGATACATCTGAGTGGTATAATAGGGATAAGTAATATTGTAATAGAACGGTGGATAAGTTTGGTAAGAAGTTTGACCATTCAATGGTAAAGGAGTTCGATATTCTTGATAATTTCCGTTTTCACATGTTTGTGCTGTTTGATCTTCCATACTTATTTTTCGAGATATTTCCTTTCTACTTCCTCTTCTTTTATAGAAGAAATTTTGTTATTTCTCTTTGAAATCTTTTTGTTTCGTTTTCGAGTCAACCTTCTCGTCTCTTTATCATCATTGATTACCATTTTTCTTTTCTTTATGTTCTTAACAAGTAAATTATTTGGCAAACAGAGCTTTATTTTACCATTTGTTTTACTTTATTAAATATCGTTCAATTTAATAATTTAACTCTTTTTTTAAGGACTTTCCAAACCGATTTTGTTAGTGTTTTGAAAGCTTTTGATGCAAAACTTGTTGTACAACTTGTCAATATGTTCACAAAAAGCTTTTTGATTAAAAAAGATTTTTATTAAATCCGAGATTTTATTTTTTCAAATAACAAACTTCATATCTCATTTTAATGTATTATATTTTTTCTATATTTCACTTAAACTATAGAATACAGTTTTTCGTCTCTAATAAATATGTATTATAAAAATACTACAAAAATTTATACTTTAATAATACAGTACATAACCCAACAAACAATAAAAAATTCTTAGAAATCGTCAAAGAGGTTCTTCGCCTTAGTAGCGAGCCTCGACGCTCCTTCTGCCAAAGTATTAGCGACTTTTGCCAAGTCATCATTTCCCCAGTCGTCATCGTCACCTTTTACTTTATAAGTTCTTTCTTCCTCTTTTTTTCCAAAGAAATCGTCTGACCCAATTGCAGACGAGTTTTGGTATTGCGACAATTTTGCCTTCTCAAATTCTGTTGGCTCGTCGCTTCCAAAAAGTTGGTCCGAGCTGATTGATTTGGCGTTTTTGTATTTGTTCCAGTCGACGTTTGAAGACGAAGAAGCAGTCTCCTTGGGGCGAGCTTTCTCTGCAAGTCAGGACATTTTCTATATTCAATAATTATTTATTTATAAAGTACCGATTTTGTGTGTAACTAGATTTTATAAAAATATTATAATAAAGGACTAATACTTTTTGAGTCAAGAACAAACGAGGCTTTTTAACAGAAACATTTGATCCCCCCGCAGCCGACGCGTAGATTTTTGGTTTGATAGTTCCCGCCCCATCGAAATCGTCGAAACACCACCCAGGCTTATTGGTTGTTTTTTCTTCGATTTTTGGCTCCTCTTTTTCTTGAACGACTTCCTCTTTTTGAGAGACTTCTGGTTGAATCTCCTCCTCTTTCACTTCAACGGGTTTGGGGACTTCAGGAACTGGTTCTTCTATGTTGTCGAAATCATCAAATGCATCAAACGCGTCACCATCATCTACACGTGTCGCTGCGATGGATGTGTCAGTTTTTTTAGCAACTGAATAAATGGAACGATTTGCCATTGATGGAGTGTATTTTGAAGTTCTTTTCAACTGATTATTGGGCACCCGATATCTTAGGTATTTCTGGTGTATTTCTAAGGTTTTTTGGGCTTTATTTGTTTGGGAATGTTTTGTATGAGGGAGTTATACTATACATATATAATATATTTGTAATAAAATGTAGTTTATGTTTTATATTTTTTAAAACAGAGAAGAAAAAGTTATTAATAATAGGCGTTTATTCCACCTATTTTCGGGTAAAAGTCCTAATATAATATAACATTTTCAGACGCGATTGAAATGGTTGTCTTTTAAACTATATATCAATAGTATAAAAAACAATATCAAATCTAGACACAAACGAAAAGTGATTCAAGACTTCAATCACAAAAACTCGGGGAAAAACTTCGCGAAGAGTGTGTTTTTGGCGTTCCACTCCATTGATGCCTTTGCATAAGCTCTCTGCTTTTGTGGTGGGTCGTTGAAAGAACCCGTCCCTGTTTCGTTTGAGGTCATGAACGACAACAACCCTGTAAGTACTGACGAGATGTTATAAGCCGGGTTCCACGTTTCGGGATGGACTTGTCGTCAATAACATTTTGTATAACATTTTAAGACCACGAAACAAACAATCACTAATAGAGATGCAAATTCTCGTATCGACCGCGAAGCGCCCTGAAGGGGTATACATAAGAAGTGAAGGAGGTCTGAATGGGTAGTCAGTTGGGATAACAACTTTTCCAAAATACATTCCACCTTCAAAGGGTGTCTCTTCTGGACCAATGAATACGTAGTAACAATTCAATATGTTTTGGGGATCAAATTTCATGATGATGTACTTGTCGTTGGACTTAGCAGCCTCTTTCATTTCTACAGTGATCTTTCGCCGACATATTGGTGTGGGGAGACTCATCGTATCTTTTGATGTGTATTTTTTATAGTTTATTATACTTATATTATATTAGTAATAAATATAGAATATGATATTATTTATTTAATTATACCGTTTTTAATTGTTTTATTAATTCAATTGTTATTATTTCGTTATCTTTTTTAGATTAGAATAATTATATTTATTAGTATTAATTAAATTATTTAATTTATATTATAATTGTAAAAATAGCTATTAAATCAATTATTTAATTAATTGACAGAAAAACATTTTCATCGAAATTGTGTTTTTCAAATGTCAAATCCACAAAACGAGAGTATCAATGAAGACTACAGCCCAAGTAACCCAATTCTAACTCAACGCGATGTTGGAGAAGAGTACAATGTTGTCAATGAAAAGACATCAACTCCTGATGTTCAAGAACTTCCAAGTAATGGATTAGTCGAGGAGCAGAAAGATGAGGAAGAATCTAAAAAAGATGACGACGATGAAGAGCCTGAAGTGAAAAGTCGGGGTGAAGAGCAGGCCGACAAAGCGATGAGCCGTGTGATATTTTGCATCTCTCCAACTGCATTTTTGGTTGTTCTTTTTGGCATCACCGCACTCGTGTTGACAACTTATTTCATCCAAAAACATTAATTCGTTTTTTTGTTATATATAACATTTTATTGTTTTTTTTAAATCAATTAAAAATTCAACTGAATTTAATAAATCTAGTAATTATATTAATAAAATGTAATACCAAGATTAAAAACTAATGTATTAATTATATAAATAATAATTTTATATATATTTTATAATTATTATTATCATAATAGTAAATTAAACTATTTAATGTGTACTATAATAGAACAATAACTTGAAAGTATAACGACTCATTTCTGCGTGATGGGTAACACAAACGGGCAATTTCCTGAAGGCGCAAAAGGGCACTTGGGCATAGTAGATATAGTGGTTGTTGGTATCTACATGAAGAGTAGTGTAGATGTAATAACTCTCATGGCTGTGACCAAAAAGTTTTATCGTTTCACTGAAGCTTACAAATACAACGTTGTCCCTGTCTTGTCTAAAAAATTGTTTCCAGCAATGGAGAAGCAATTTTTGTATAGTGACAAAGACGAAATAATCGAAAGTGTGCCGAAACAAGTAGTGACATACCCCGTGACGTACTCCGACTTTTCTAATTGCGACGATGAAAAGCTTATTTTTATGAAGATTAAATACACTGCGGACGACTCCAAAGACTTTGGAGAAGATATTCCAGAGGATGTTAATGTGCTTTCCAACTGTTTTGATAAGAAAATCAAAACCATCGAAATTCCGCAACAAATTGGATCGGTTGAAGAGAGTGCATTGAGTGGATTAACGCGATTGACACGTGTTGATTTGGGTAATATATTTGTATTGCCACCAAGATGCTTCTTTGGTTGTAAAGCATTGAAGGAAATAGATTTAAGCAATGTGGTGTCACTTGGGGCTTCATGCTTTGCGCAATGCACCTCTTTGAGTAAAGTGACGTTATGCGACGAGCTTAGACACATCGGGAGAGGGTGTTTTTCCTTCTGTAAGTCGTTGTCCACCTTTGAAAGTGAAAATCTTAAGGAAATACACTCCAAAGTTCCACTGTGGTTGTCTAAGATTTTTAATAAGTCTGGGATCACGTGTTCACAAGTTGAGTTTTCACTGGAAGACAAGGACCGGTACGGCAATGAAATACCAGAAGGCGTTGTACACATCTCTTCTGGATGTTTTGAACAATCAAATTTTTTGAAAGAGATAGTAATACCAAACACTGTCACATCTATTGGAGAAAGCGCCTTTGGGTTTTGTGGCATGTTGAGTAAAGTTGTTCTTCCACAAACCATCAAGTCATTACCACAAAAGTGTTTTAGATATGACTACTCTATCACTTGCATTGAAATACCTACAACAATTACTCATATAGGAGAGGAGTGTTTCCTTGACTGTTGCAATATCAAAGAAATAAGTCTGGAAAAAGGAGTCCAATTGGACAAATACGCATTCTCCAATTGCTTAAGGCTCACTGATTTACCAGAACAAGTCACAATGATCAAAAATGAATAATAATAATATTAGTAAAAGTATAGTATCTTTCTTTTGACAGACTTTGTCATTGTTTTTAAATTCATTTAAATATAAATATGAAATATAATTTACTATTGGAGAAAAGTAATGGTATTTGATAGTAATATTTGTCAATTATTACTAATAGATTATTTGACAAGATTGGATTGTACGATAATGTCAATTTATTTTTTTCATATTAAAACAAAATTAACAAAAAACGAAAGAATGGAGTTTTCCCAAGTAAAAAAAAGAAACAAATGCTTTTACATTTTGTTTTCACAATTTATAGCAATTAGATTTCTTTTTGTTTAATCAACCCATAAACCATATGTCTAGTAATTATAAATTAAAATGGTAGTTTCTGTGATTCTATTTTGATTTCATGTTGCCAAAATACGAACTCAACTTTTTTCAAATAATTCGACAATAGTAAAACAATAGAATAAAAATAAGAAGGAAATCATTTATATTATTGTATTTTATAGAATTACAAAGTACCCGAAAATAAGAAGGATTTGTAAGTATTTTAGAGAGCCAAAGCCATCATATAAAAAACCTACAGAAAAAATAAGCATTAGAACAACTCAAAAATTTTGGATCGTTTTTCTTTGGATGAGCATTCCTACACAACCCATCACTTTGAAACAAGGCGCCAAAATCCGGAAACTCTCATTTTCAACGGGGGTCCAACCTATTATCACAGGCCTTACTAAAATCGACACGAAGAATATCCCAATCCTTCACATCAAACCGAAGTCGACTGTGTTTGTTCTTCTATGCACCTTCATCCATTAGCAAAGAGTTATAACAATAATAAATAGAACCGAACCTTATACTATCCTATACAATCACGATGCAAACGAATGTCTTTCCGATATCAAAAGTTGGTTATCTTGTCTTGCAGAGATATTTAAAGCAAATGTAGTTGCGTGGGAGTACCCAGGGTACACCGTGGGGTCTTCATATTCCGACACCAAAACTGCATCAAATATTGAAACGGTGTGGAGGTTTGTTACAAAGACGTTAAAACAATCGCCAAGTCGTGTGATATTATATGGAAAAGGTGCTGGTGTTGGTCCTACTTTATGTCTAGCCTATAAGATCCAAAAGCATTCAAAAGGTTTAGACAAGTTGGCTGGAATTGTTTTAATCGTTTGTTACTAGTACGTTATTAGTAAATGAATTAATAATGAATAGAATCCCCAAGTCGAGAAGGGCTCTTTGTGTTTCTCGTGTGTGACAATTCCACAAGTCAAAAAGATTACTGCGCCCGTCATGTTTATTTCGTCGACGTGTGCGGAGAACAAAGACGATTTGGTCAACCTTTCTGCGTGTTTTCAGTTCAAAAGGGGGATCCACTTTTTAAAGTCTGAAACGACGGATTTGGAGGATGAGAAGTTGGACGACCTCTGTTACCGCTTGAACAAATTTATTGTGACGTTATTCCCCGAATATAAGGACGTATTTTCCGGTGCAGAATTGGAGAAGAGAAAGCCGGCGGAGATATACACCGACCCGATCGAGGCAATCAGAGCATTTATGAAGAAAGAGGGGATCGAAGAAGTCACTGATAAGTTAGTCCAATTTGGGTATTTGAATATCAATGACATTGTGTATATCGAACAATTTGATATCGAGTCATTTGGCTTCTCTAAAGATATCAGCGACAAGTTGTGGGACGTCGTCCAGCGCAAAAAGAAGGAGAAGGCGTCACAAGGCACAACACCCATCACAGAGAAGAGGAAATCGTTACAAACAGCAGAGGTGCAGCCTGATATAAAGTCTTTAAATTCGGAAGATACAATAGTTGATATGTTTGAGATCTCTGTCGAGTCGTGCGACGCATCAGTAGACCTCTCCAAAAGCGACGAATGTCTCACACAAAAAGTCAAAGTGAAAAATCGCGTCCAGACACGGAAAGAAAAGTACCGCCTATCTCTTCCGAACGACGAGGAATTAACCAAGTCGTTACTTCAACTTAAAAAAGAAGAAAATGAAGATGAAGAAAGTAAAATGAAAATTTCAGAGAGTCTTCGAGACTCGTGTACGTTAGAAACATCGGAAGAAAAACGGAGAAGTGCAGGAATGGACCATCCAATCAAGTCAAATCTGATTGAAATTAAATCATCAAAACAACACCGTAAAACGGTGTTGTTTGGAAAGGATTTCAATTTCATGGAAGAAGCTAAAAAGCTCGAACAAGCGGAGGAAGAAAAACAAGAAGAACAAAAACAACTCTATAAGAAGCAAACTTCCATATCAAGAAACACTTTTTCAAGTCTGGGAATGGTTAGACCAAACTTGAGTAGAAGACAGAGGATAGCTGATAACGAGACTAAACTGCTCACAATGAAAATGGAGACGGAGGAGTACTCCGGAGAAAAGTGACAATATGCATTTGAGTGACGTGTTGTAGACTACCAAGCGTAGTTTGTTGAATTGATTTTTTATTGTGTTTGATGGCACTTGAGAAGGCTTCGGTTTTCAAACCGATAAAGACAAATTCTATAACAATAATTAACCAAACTATAAATATAGTATTTGTCTTTTGAGGTGTTCCAAAAATAGAGGAAACCCTAGTAACTTGAATAGAAGAGAGTGATGAGTAAGGAAGAATCCCATGAGACTGTGGAGAACAAAGAAGTTGATACTATTCAAGAACCAGCCGATGAAGGAAAACAATTTGAAGGCGAAAGGTACCCACGGAAAGAGGGAATGGAGTACAGAGAACCCGTTAAAAGGAGGATGAAATTAAACCCTATTGTTGAGTATTTTAAAGATATATCGTTCAACCTTCCTTATTACGTTCCAAAAGGGAAATCAAAAGACGAATTGGACGAGGCGTTTGAAAAGAGAGATATTCACGTGTTGAACAAAATATTGTCTGATGCTGCACAGGAGAGAAACTACTCGAAAGTCATATACGTGTATAGGGGAATTTATGATAGACACATCTTTGAGAATTTATACACATTGACTATTATGGTGAACACAGGGGCAAGAGTTGGAGATACCATATTAGTCGACAAGGCGTGGAAAAGAATGCGACAATTGGATATCAAACCAAGTGATGTCACTCGTACCGTTACGATCAAAGCGTACTTAGGATCCGGTCAAATAGAATTAGCACTAGGGTTGTTCTATTCGATGAACACAGAAAACATAAGAACAATTAATACTGTACTTAGAGGACTCTTGAGAATGGGCACCGACAAACAGATCAAAACTTTCATGAAGAGAGGATTTAACCAAATCGACGACCCGACTACGAAAGAATACTTAGCGTCTATGTATACAATCGAAAGTGCAAATGACTATATCAAGGAACTCACTGAGACTATGAAAAGTAAAGACGATGTGACACCAACTACGTTATTGGTGTTAGCAACGTATAACTGTTTGACAAATAACGTCAATGCTGCAGACGATTTACTTCGGGAGTTTGGAGAAGTGTGCGACGACGACAAAGATGATTACAGGAAGTCCATCAAACTCTTTAAAAAACATCAGAATTCACAATTGAGACACCGAAGAAAGTACATCAAGGCGTACATCCAAAACGTTAAGGCAAACCCCGATACACTCAGACCAGTACAATTCTTCACTCAAGCCCCTGATGTCTTCCAACTCTATCCAAAAGCAACAGAAATCATTAGCTTTGAAAAGGTCTTTGGGAACACCAATCCAGTGAATATAGAAATGTGTAGTGGATATGGAGAGTGGTTAATCGACAAAGCTATTTCACAACCAAAGCAAAATTGGGTTGGTCTTGAGATTTACAAAGACAGAGTGTTTAATAACTGGGCAACTAAAGTGTTTGCGGAGGTAAAGAATGTCTCCTGCATATGGGGAGATGCAGCAGAAGTCATCACTATGGCAATCTTACCAAATTCAATTGATAACATCTACTTGAACTTCCCCGAGCCTCCTAAGTTTGAAAATGCACCAACTAATTTGTTCAAGTCGCAGTTCTTCTTCCAAGTTGCGAAAGCGTTGAAAACGGGAGGGACGTTTAATTTGTTGACTGATTCTATTATAGTGGTCAAAATCATTAAAAAGGTCTTTGAGAATACGCCATTCTTAGGTGTACGATTCCGTTATGAAGGCAAGGAAATGTTTGTCAACAAAATGCCTGCAGACTATGGAACTTCTTACTTTGATCAGCTATGGAAAAATGCGAATACGAATGAAGATAGATATTTCATGAGGCTAGTAAGGACAGGAAAGGTTAATTGATTGGGTTGTTATAATTTAATAATTAATAATTTAATAATTAATAATTTAATAATTATAATTAAATTAAAAGTTTTCTATGTTGTGTAAGTGTTCGAGAGTTGGGTATTTGTCTTTAAACATCTTGACGATATCAAGGAAGTGGGTAGAGTCGAATAAGTGTTTGTAATAAGCAATTGAGTTGATGCTATTATCAACTGCGTCAAATCCTATATCTTCAGCTTTGATATAAAAGAGCATCACTGCATCATTTTCAATATCTTTCAAGTTGGTGTTAAAATCAAATTTGGATGTATAAGTATCACTAAGCATATACCACTCATCATCTCCAAGTCGACCAACACACGTATAATGTCCACCATTGACATTTCCAACGTGTCTTATAACCGCCATTAAAAAGTACATTGTATCGTTAACTTCAATTTCCATCTCAATAACAACAGGTTTGGGGTCTTTGTACATCTCACCATTTCTGACTTGCACACGCTTGAACCAAATCACAAAAACCGCACCTTCATTCGTGTAATAACATCGTTGATTGTGAGTTATACCATTACAATGAGGACACGTTCGTTGCGTGTCATCTTGTTGTTGAAGAATATAATCGACTGTATGTGCGACGTCTACAAGAGGTGTTGCAAATGCGTAATTAGGTTGATCCTTGATTATTGACACTTTATGACAGTTTTGACACACTTCTTCGTGATTCAATGTCACACTAAAGTATGTCCTAACAAGCTGTGGGTTCTCTTGTTCCATTTTATTCAATAATTGTGTCAAAAAGATATAGACACAGTCTTGACTCCCATCAAAAGGATCATCTCGGAGCTTTTCGTAGTACGGCAGCATTTCTACTGTTGTGGTCCGGGCTGAAAGTAGACTGAGTACTTTTCCAATGGTGCACGCAGTGTTTTTAAATGCATTTTCAATGTCTTGACGAAGTTTGCGACACATAAAAATGCTTTGCATGACTGAATTCACAAAACACGTATTACCACAATTAGTGAGACCAACACATTTATTCTTACGAAGTGGCGTGTCGTTTCTTGCAGTTACAAGGATCTTCAAATTTGGTGTCGACATGATATTATCCAACAATACTCCAATTTCCCAGCAGCACTCATTTGAGTCAATTCCAAATTGTTTGATATACGTGAACATCATTTCTGATGTTTCTTCTCTTGTTGCATAAGTGACTTGATCGTTTGGTGTTAAAGTTACTTTAAAAGTGTTTTGAATGAACTGCACGACATCTTTTGGCACGGTTATTTTCAAACGTGAAATAAGCGAACTGAACATCGAACACATCATTTTGCGTGTTTTTTCTTCATAATATAAGTTTTGATTCATAAACGTTGAATACAATTCTCCAATTAATTTGTTTCCATATGATGCGATGTCTTTTGTCTTTGCATATCTCACCAAAAAGTCTAAGATCAAACTTGTTGTACTGTCATTTTGTTCATGGAAGATTGATACAATCAAATTGTTTGTGGCCAGTTCTAATGGGTCTTTACTTTCAAAGTATTTTAATATCTTTCTTTCATATGGACTGATTTCCTTTTCTTGTTTAAAAGAAACCTTTTCAGTTTCTTTGTATTTAACTTCTTGTGTCAGATTCTCTGGTCCATCTTGGTCTTCGGACTTGGTATTGTCAATTGTTGAAATTTCTTCAACATGTGGACAACTTTGTTCAAACCCCTCGAAAACGACATTCTTTGTTGGAAACTTGATCTTGTTACAAGTACAAAAGTTCTCGATTTCATAATACAACTCGACTTGGACCACATCTGATATAGTATTGCAAATATAGTAATTGAGAAATATATACGAGTTTCTAAAGATGTTGTCGTTGTAGTTGGCATTCTCCAGTTTGAAAGATGGGAACATCAGCAACACTCCAATCATCTCCTCCGAAAAGTCCGTTTCTAAACTGATCAACGTTTTGTAAAGATCAATACTATAACTGCAAATAGAACTTTTATCTGAAAAGGAATATTCATAAACTTGATTGTTCGGACTTTTGATGGGAAGAAAAGTTTTTGGAAATAACTGTGAAGTGTACACCTTTGTTTTCTTCATAGAATATTTACATTTATTTTCTTTGTAAAAAGAATTGATATTGAGTCTGTCATTAAGCAAATCGTTTAAAGCAGATTCCTCAAAAACAAAGAACCCGGAAATTATCACTAATCCCAGGCTCACATCTTTCAGTGGCTTTTTAAAATGTGCCAAACACGTTTGGATGATTTTTTGAAGTCGCGTCAAAAAGACGCTGTTCCACAAAGTGGAGTTGACATAAAAAACAATGTACCTTTCCCAAAACATGGCATTCACTTGGGGGCAAATCCACAACAACCACCCATCTCCAAATATGAAATTATCATCCGTTAAAGATTTGAGGAAAAACCCAATTTGATAATCGGGCTTATCGTCTCGATTTACAATCCCAAGATACTGATAAAAATATTGAACGACGTGAAAAGGAAAAACTGTGTGGGGGTGTTTAATAATTCTTACTATTTGGTCCATGACAAACGCAATCTCTTCTTGTGAGGAGCATTGTGAGCCCCGTTGTTGAAGAGCAGAAAAAAGGTCGTTATAATACTCCTCTGGTTGTTGCTTGGAAAATTTTTTCTTAAGTTCCGTAAGGTACTCTTCACATTTGTTCTTGTTTGCTCGGAACAGGTTGAAGTCTGTTGCGAAAATGAAATCATCAATAATCGTAGACATAATATATTTTATAAGTTTAAAAAATGATGTTTGTTGTTTTCTTATTTTTGGGATAATAAGTATTAGTATTGATTCGAAGGTGTATAAAATACGTTATTCAAATGATGTTTAATGGTGAATTAGTACTCTTATTCTTGGAACCATTTTGGTACTTTAGACCTCAGCGCATGGACAGAGTGCTTCTCGATATAAGGGGGGACTTTGATCTTGTCAACATCTTCTGATTTCATGATATGGACATCGTGCTCTTTCGACTCAAACCCGTTGAAGTTTGTTGCCAGTGAAATTGAATAAGCCCCAGTACATGGAAAGATGATCCAGTCAACACCCTCTTGCAGCTCGGGGAAAAGCCCAGACGAAGTCAGGTCTCTTCCGTCGCAACTTGGTCCAAATATGTACGACTTGTACAAAACAGCACCCTCTGATCGTTTAGTCGGACAATAGCACTCGTCTTCTCTGTTGAAAAGAAGGCAATGCGCCAAACAGCCGTGTATTCCATCGCCAACAGTGTAGTCAATTTCACGCTTGCCGTCTATGTTTCTCACTCTCTTCCCATGGATCGATGTTACTAAATGAAAAGCATTCGATGCAAGGTACCTTCCAGGCTCTGCTATGAAACGACTGCCCTCAGGAAACCCGAGTTCCTTGATCGAATTCTCGATGACCTCTCCAAAGTCTTCAAAAGGTGCTGTTTGGGAAAACCCTCCTCCAAGGTCAAACAAATCAGGGTGAAGTCCGTATTTGTGAGAGATGTCAACAAGAAATTTTGCAACCTGAAGTGCTTCTTTGAAGATTTGGCAATTTTGTGAGTCGCTTCCAACATGGAAATGGACGCCTTTCATGTTGAGTTTCAGCCTCGCAATTTCCTTTATAACATCTTCGTACTCTGCTTCGTCTCTGAGTCCGAACCTGTCTCCAAGTGAGTAATTGGCAGTGGTGTCATTTTTCATAATTCGAACCATTATGCCCATATCTGGCGCGTATTTTGCGATTTTCTGAACTTCGTTCACAGAGTCAACAATTGTCAAACGGACTCCCAGTGCGTAGGCCATAATCAAATCGCGATATGGCTTGAAAACTTGACTGAATGTGATGTCCTCCACTCTGAACCCAAGTTTTAACACCTCCTTCACTTCGTTCAAGGTCGCACAGTCGAAACCACACCCCAAATTACCCAATAACTCGACTAAATGTGGTTCAGGATTGCATTTGACTGCATACATTGGGTGGACGCTTGGAAGAACTTTTGCCCACCTGTTGATTGCGTCCTCGACGGACTTGATGTCAAACACCCAGAACGCCAGGGGTTGGTTCTCTGCATTGTAGCGCTTGATGATCGGCTCAGCGAAATCTGTGATTCGCTGTAAATCTGGTTTGCCTATTTTCGCCATACTTTGATTTCCACGCCTTTTTCCCCTCTCAAATGATGCTCTATTCTACTTTTTCAATTTCGAGATTTTTTACCTTCTCATTTTATCATTAGTATAGTTAATTACTAGAATTTTTATGATTTATTAATAATAAACATAACAATTTAAATAATAGTAAGTATAACCATTTGTGTATGGTTATTTTTTTAAAATAAAAAAAAAGAAATTGTTTGGTTTTTTTCATAATTAATAATGATATAAAAATTACATTATTTAACGTTACAAAAACGGGGAAATTGGCATTAGAAAATTCTGTGATTTTTTCAACTTTTTCCATTTATAGCCACTTCTTTCTGGTTTTTACTATCTTTTAGTTATTCCAATAACAATAATTAGAATCAGAAAAAGACTTTAAAAACACAAAAAGAAGTCGACAATGTTGGTATGTGTCGTTTTAACCTCACTCTTTTTTGTCTTCTTAATTTCCCCATCGCGCGGTCTTGAAGGGTGCAAAACGATGTTTTCCGAGAATCGATGCATAGAGTGTGAGGACAACTACACATTATATGTCTCTCCGAATCCGATCAGTGGTGGTGTTCCTTACATACTCTGTCGCGAGAACGGGATCATAACCAATTGCAAGGAGAAAACGTCATCGATATGTATTGAGTGTGACCAAGGGTATTATTTAAAGGACAATTATTGTAACGAATGTAACGAGAACTGTTTGAGTTGTAATGACCAAGTCTGTTACACGTGTAAAGAAGGTACGTTCCTGACTTTAGATCAGAAGGGGTGTACAAACTGCCTTGGAGAGAACGCAAGTCAATGTGGGTTTTGTTCTGATGGGTCGTACTTTGATACCACACTCAAAATATGTAAGTCGTGCTCAGCAAATTGCGACTTGTGCACGGACTCGACTAATTGTTTTCAGTGCAAAAACAATTACTATTTGGTCAATACGTCCAACTGCGTGGCTATTGAGAATTGCCTCTCGGATTATACCAAGTCGGACCACTGCGAGAAATGCAAGGAGGGGTATCGGCTACAAGCTGGCGGGTGCGTTGAATGTACTCTTAAGAATTGTTCGGAGTGTTATATCGACCCGGAAAACAACGAGAGGTGTTTTAGATGTCAAACAGATTTTGTACCGTCAAATGGATATTGCAAATCGTTGAGTGATGTGAATTGTCTAGTTGGAAGTGTTGTGTATGGGTGTCAAAGATGCAGTAACGGGTATTATTTAAATAACGTGCTTGAGTGCGTCTCTTGTGATGTTTCATGTGGGACTTGTATCAACCAAGCAACAAACTGTTTGACGTGTTCTGAAGACTACTATTTCAAGAATGGAGGATCTGTCGATAACGTCCAGTGTGTCTTAGTAAACAAGGAGACGTGTAAAAAACATGACCAGTCTGGATGCAAAGAGTGTAACAACGATTTAACAACTGTTGGGTATTATGTTCCTCCTGATGGACAAGAATGTGAAAAGTGTGCTGAGAATTGTACACTATGTGAAGGAGCTTTTGATCACTGTACAGCGTGTTCTGAAAATTACATATTGAAAAGTGTTGGATCCTTCTATTCATGTGTTCTTAAAGATGAGTCGTGCGTGAAAGCTTCAATGGGATATTGTATTCAATGCAGTGAATCGTATTTTATCGGGCAAAATATGGGGTGCATCCGATGTGAAGAGTGTTGTGGCAGTTGTGAAGCCTCCGACTCGTGTTTGACATGTGCTCCCGAGTATTACAAAGGGTCGAATGGGTCGTTCTGTAGTCCGTATAGTCTTATCAATATGACTTGTACACCAACAGTCACTGGATGTGCGGGTAACTGTCTTCTTGGGTACTATGCCGAAAATTCCACGCAGATCAATTGCACTGCGTGTCCTCCCGAACTAGGGTGCGCCAAGTGTGGATATAATGAGAATAAAAAAGAACCCGAATGCCTCTTATGCGATGATAATGAACACTACATTAAAAACGGGAAATGTGTTGAGTGTAAAACATTAGAGAATTGTATTAAATGTAACATGAAGAGTGGGTGTGAGGTTTGCGCGGATGGGTTTAAGACTGACAACGAGAGTAAGTGTGTCAAGAACAATTTGGGAGTGATTGTTGGTGTTGTGGTCACCGTCGTTGTTCTTATAGTAATCATTCTGATTATATTCATCATTCTCATCTCATGGAAAATGATCCACAAAAATTCCGCAACGAAGAACATCAAACCATTTAAGGTAACAAGCGAGTTGGAACTCTCCTTGTTGGCCGCGGACAACAAAAATTTCCCATTGAAGACAAAGACATGGGAACTTAACTTTGGATTGAACAGAGCGAAGGCTCTTGTTGACAAAGAATACACTGAATCAATTGAAATAGCAAATACAACCAAAAAATCGTATTTCTTTGAAATTTTGGCAACACCATCACATCGATACAACTTAGAAATGAACCCACCGAGGTACTCATTACACCCTGGCGAAGCCATCACAATCGAGTTCAAAATAAAAATGTTGTGTACGTCGTGTGTGACGGATGATATTGGTATTATTGCTATGGACATCGACGATCAAAACAAAGAAACTGCAAAGATGTCGTTGATCATTGAGAGTGATTTGTCGTTGAAACTGGATCATACAGACCTTGCGCCACAACTTCCGGCTATCGGGGAGGGTGCCTTTGGTATGGTGTTCCGTGGTACGTACAGAGGAAGGGATGTCGCAATAAAGAAAATGAAGTCGCGAAACATGACACAAGAACAAGAGAAAGAGTTCAATCACGAAGTTTCGATGTTGACTCAACTGCGTCACCAATGCGTTGTCGAGTTTATTGGCGCTGTCTATACCGAAGGCGAGATTTCCATCGTCACTGAATTTGCCGAGTTTGGTTCGTTGAGTAAAATGTGGAACAATCACTCTGCTTCATACTCATTGAAGGTGAAGATATTAGATGACTTAGCAGTCGCACTTCAATTTTTGCATCAAAACCAAATACTCCATCGAGACGTAAAGGGGGAGAATGTGTTGATTTATTCACTCAACCCACATTCTGCAGTGTGTGGTAAATTAACAGACTTCGGGACGTGTCGAAACATTTCAGATCGAAACAAGATGAATAAAGAGTTGACACAAGGCATTGGCACGCCTATGTACATGAGTCCAGAATGTTTACAAAACGAAGACTATGGATATCCGATAGACGTCTATGCGTTCTCGATTGTGATGTATGAAACTTATACAGAGAAGGGCGCATACACCGATGAGAAGATCTTCGACCAACCTTGGAAGATTCCCCAATTTGTTATTGAGGGCAACAGACTTCCAAGACCAACTGGGATGAACGATAACTACTGGGAGTTGATGACAAGCTGTTGGAACCAAGTTCCGGACAAGCGGCCATCGTTTACAGACATTTTGAAAACGATAGAAGGATGGAACGAAGATATCAAATACGCTCTTTTGGTTGAAGGTATTCGCGTTGAAAAAGAAATAAAGAAAGCTGCTGATGAAGCCACGGATGACAAGAACTTTGAGAGTAAAAAGAGAGAAAAAGTTGAATTTGACGATAACGGCGATATGAAAGAGAATGAAGAAACAACTTCGGAACAACTATTAGACACGTCGAATCAAAGCAAAGACGAGAAGAAAGACAACGAGTCAGGGTTAAGTACGGACCCTGTTATTTAATTCACACCGTGTTTATAAATCCATTTATATCACTACACACATTCTATATACTCTTTTCTTAATAATTCATTAATTTTCTATGGAGAATTCAATGCCATTTATTTGATGAGAAATATGAAATTTAAAGAACTTCAAAAGAAACTTCATAAATAAATATATGAAATATCTATGGGAGTATCATGGCGGTCGCACAAACGAAGAAGTGACTTCAATGTTTCAAAAAGCTCGTGACCACAATGTCACTGGTATTTGTTATCACTCAGCTAGAGATGTAGACGTCCATGAACGAGCTTCTAAAATAGCCCATTCTATGAATCTTGAGTATCACGCGTGGCTTATGGTCTTCTTAAAACACGATTCTTCAGTCGACGAATACGCAATAAATTATTTGGGACAAGACTCTCTTAACCACCCGGCGTATGTCCCCCACTATCACTTTTTGTGTCCTAATAATCCAAAAGTCCGCAGCGATTTATTGGACTTCACTCGAAAAGTTGCTTCCATGCCCGACGTGGATTACATTCAATTGGATTATATCAGATACCCCGATGTTAAAATGGGGAAAGGGTTGTGGGAGAAATATCACTTAACTTTTGAGGAAGAGTATCAACCTGCTGATTACTGTTACTGTCCCACTTGTGTTGATTTATTTAAGAAGAGAAGTGGTATTGATATCAAATTGGTAGAAGATCCAAGAAAGTGCCCGGAGTGGGTTGAATTCCGTATCAACTGTGTCAACGAAGTTGTCAAAGAAATTGCAGACGTTGTTCACAAATTCAAAAAACGAGTCAGTTGTGACGTATTTCCAGGCCCAGTCAGTGTGAACTATGTGAGACAAAGATGGGAAGACTGGGACGTCGATATGTTCTTACCAATGAATTACAACGATTTCCACGGAGAAGGTGTTGAGTGGATTGGTGATGTAGTACGTGATGAAAAAATGAAGAGCGATAAAAAAAAGGCTCTTTTAATCAGTGGACTCTTCGTGAACGACAAACCATCAAAGAGAGGAGAAACTAAAGACCCGGAAGAAATGGGTCTTGACGATAAAGAATTGAAAGAAGCCATAACTGTATCTCTTAGGAATGGAGCTAATGGAATTTCGATATACTCTTTAACAAGACTCACTGACGAGGACTGGAGAGTCTTGAAAGAAATGTGAAAACAGCATCTAATATTATTTAAAAGTTAAATTACTATAAAATTTACAATTGAAAACACTAGTTTAATTATAATTAAAATAAAGTAGAATTAGAAAAGAGACTTTTTCAATTATAATAATATAAAAACCTTTTAAAAAATTATAATTTATAATTAATACAGATAGAAAAACATTAGTAAATATAATTATTAAATTATTAATACAAAATTGGCTTAAATATATAGCAACTTTAAAACAAGAAGAAAGATAAAAATGAGGTTTAAAGCGGAGATTAAAAAATGTCGAGTGTTTGTGGGTATGTTTAACGCACACTTTATTTGAACAAATAACACGTAGAACTCATTGGGATGTTCTCTTCATTGGGATCACAAATAGTCTTTGCAATTGGTAAAGACGTGTTTTATATTGTTTACAAAGATGCGACTACACAACTTTACTGTCTTGCATCTCTTGAAGTTGTTTGTTCTTTGAAGTAATAACACGGAAATCATATAAGTATTATAATTATACTATAATTAAAACTAAAGAAAAGGATATTCTGTTCAACACATTCGACTACGCAGCAAAGGCCGATGACACGTTGTACCTCATAGTGGAATCAGACAGTCTCCAGAAAGTCATGCAAAGTGTGAAAGAAGTTGAAACCTGTCTGATCACACTTACGAAAAGTTCTGACACGAGTAGTCCATGTCTTAATTTTAAAACGACGGTCGACCAAATCGAAGTCACACAAGAAGTGTTAGTGAGTATCTGTAAAAACGCGGAAGAGCTTTACAAACAACCCACCGCTGATGCACAGCCAGATGTATCGGGACAACTTCACTCTTTAAAAGCAATGAAACAAGCCATTGACAAGATGTCTGATCTCTCTGAAAATGTCATGTTTTCAACGTCCTCAAAAGGTGATTTAAAGCTTTCGTGCGAGAGTCGACAAAGTAAAATGGAAGTGATTTTTTCCACAAATGAGACTGAAATTGAAGAGCCACTCTTTTGTTGCCAAATACGCTCAAAACATTTCAAGAAGTTCTTTACTCTTGAAAAATTAGACCCAACCCAGAGTGAATATTTTTATCAAAATGGGTTGTACTTGATTCTTAAAGCAACAATCAGTGTCGGGACTGTCATCCTTTACCTCCCCACCGTCCAGACGTCTTAATCTATTTTTGAAACTATTTTTATAGATTATTATTCTATTCATTTAGTTTCTATTTATAAACTAGATGCCATTGAAACAACATATCGAGAAATTCAATTGATCCTCAACCACACGCACGAATTGCACTTCAATCCACTGCCAAATGCAATTTGCCAGATTTTGTCGCCTTTTTGAAGGGTATTAATACGCTCAATAAACTTCATTTCGTACCACACTGAGCTCGAAGAGGTATTCCCAAATCTGTACAGCGCTGCTCTCGACGGCATACAGTCTTCATTCGTCAATTTCAAATTTTGTTGTAATCCATCAATAATTGCACGTCCACCTGCGTGGATACAGAACGCTTGGAATGTTTCTCTGAAGTCGGGGAGGAAGGTTTCTTTTTCTGGGATCTTCCCGAGCTTCTGCTTGATGAAGAATATAGCAAATCTGATCATTTCTTTGTATGAGATAACGCGCGGCATTAAAAGCCCCAAGTTTTGTGTTAACGCACGTGTGACGCATTTCAACAACTCTCTTCCAATTTTCACACCAACGACGCCCTCGGCGTCTTCGTACTGGAACACCGACTTATACGAGTCATCGAACTTCCCGTGGTGAATTCTTTGTGTATCAATCAACTCCAATTTAGCAGAGAATTTGTGCTTCAATTTATTTGAAAGAAGAATCGCAGCACCTCCCATTCTGAATAATGTATTTGATATGAGCATTCCCTTTTCCTTTCCTGCGTAATAGTTCGTCGTCAAATTTTCAGTTGAAAACACCAAAACAGTAGAATTGGGATATGTCTGTAAAATGTCTTTAGCCAAGTCAATTGAAACTAAGCCAGCACTACATCCCATACCAGACAGTGTATAGTTCTTCACTGTTGTTTTCAGTTTGTACATATTAATTAACATTGCACCCATGGATGGCGTTGGGTTAAATAATGAACAGTTGGTCACAACAAAGTCAATGTCTTTCGTTGGGTCAATGTGAGCCTGTTTGAACAGTTGGTCGCATGCACTCTTCATCACCACTTCAACTTCACCTCTGGCGTCGGCCATTGTTGTTGTAATAGGAATTCTGTGTAACGCTTCGGGTAAATAAGACTCCTCTCCAATGCCTGTGCGGTAGATCAATTTCTTCTGGAACGCCACTTGTTCCTCCTCAAATTTACCAGTGCCTTCAACTATCTCCATAAATTGGTCGTTCGTTACTTTATATTTGTCGTCTGGAATAGATGTTGCAAATGATACCAAGTAGACGTGTTGGGGTTGTTTAGCCCACCAGTAAATCGCAACAAGAAGTGCGCAAAATACAAAGAAGAGACTTCCGTAGAACTTGTTTTGGTCTTCTGGTATTACAAAAGCAGTCAGTAACAGCGTCATACGATATATAAATTTCACACCAAAGAGTGCCAAAAATAGAGCAACCAAACGGACTGTGTTATTTATGAGTTTCACAAGTAAACTCTCCCTCTTGACGTTTTCTTTCAGACTTTTAAGAATTTCATTTTGTTCTCCGTCATGCATCGGGTACCAATATGGTTTTAACGACTCTGGCTTGTCGTCAGACATTGCTCTGTCTTTTTGAGTTTCCTTCTCTCTTCCCTTCCTTTCAATTTTGATTTAGAAAATTAAAAATCTATTTCTTATGTGAAAACCCTCTCTGTAGCTTGTCTCTTCACTGCTTTTCGTTCTTTTCTATTTTTGTGTGGCATTTAAAAATGTTTTTCAAATTGGTATTTATTAAACTAGAATTAAACTATTCTTTTAGTAACTATCCAAACCGATATTTGTGACAATTTGGCTCCCAATTGTTACAAACTATATTTTATAGTAAAACTACTACCGAAAATGAATTCATGGACAACATAGATTAAAGAGCATCAATACACAAGTCAAAGGGTGTGGTGGCTTTCATCGGGCACGTCGTTCTGCCTCCTTTGGTTCTGGTAGAGTGCTGCAGCCGACGAGTAGCCGATGTTTTGCATTTGTGTGTTAGCCTGCATTCCGCTGAAGTTTGAATAGAGCATATTAAAGAGTTGGTCCAGTTGGTCGATTCTCCTCGAGAGTAGTGCCCACTTCATCTTCCCGTCTTGCAGTTCGTTTTTAATTTCCTCGACTTGGTTTTGGACCTTACCCAAATCGAGTCTGAGAGACGCCACATTTAAGAACGGATCTGTCTCTTCTTGTTTAATGACATCAATAATTTCCTTAGCCTGTTGTTGAGGGGAGAGGATGTCCTTTTTATTCTTCTTACGCTTAATCTTTTGTAAGAGTTCTGGGTGGTCTCGTTGGAAGAATTCGTGTTTAAAGCAGAGGCCCTCTTTATTGTCGACCTTCAAGTCAATTCAAATCATGAAGACAACATATGAAGCAAACTGACAAACTTTGTGGAATCCATAAATATTGAGTTGTCTAACAAACGACGCTATATTCGAGTGTTTGAAGTGTTTTGGGAGGATTTCATGTGAGAATGTGATCGAGTCGTTAATAAGAATAGCTGTTCCTTTATACGCTTCTGACCACCCGATCAATGCATTCGTTTCAGGGGAATTAATAAGGGAATATAACTTCGCTACAAAAGGCGCGCAGTTATGGAGATATTCCAAAGTTGTACCTTCGTCGGATGTTGTTTGTGGTGGGTGTTGTTCGGGGTGTTGGAATGGTTGGGTGTGTGAATACGAGATCATTGAATATGAGGTGTTGTTTTCCATCGGTTCCAGATGCTTTTAGAGTTTCCATCGATTTCGGATAACCTTCGTTTATTAATTCTTTTTTGGTTTCTTTTTTTTTTCTTTTTGGGAGGTATTTGACTCAAAAAACTGGTCTTCTTTATTTCATTCAAAATGAACGACGACGACTTCTTTGGAACGTATACCGCAAACTGTAAACTCCACTCCCTCGATAATCAGGCTTTCCAAACACAAATCCCTTTCGTCTCAAATTCACAACTTAATTCGTTATTAAAGATGAAGAAACTGGGGATGACGTCCGTTTGTGTTGGTATCAATGTTGACTCTACAGTGTTCGCTGTTTTTCATTCGGGGGATGTCGTGCAAAAAGTATATAAATTAATCGCGTTAGACAGGTGGGAGGCCTACACTCCATTTTCTGAGGGACTAATAGAAACACGGTATATCGCAGACTCCGCATTTTACCATCTTTCAATTTCAACAGCGCAGATATGTCGCGAGCTTTTTATTAACAATTGTCACTTCTTTACATTGTAATCATTAAACAACACATTATTACATGACCTTAGTGTTCTAGAATACTTCGTTAAATAAATCGAATGGAATAAACTATAGAATTAAAATTTATAATAAAAAAGCTATAATCAGTTGAAACGCAGTTCTTTGTGTTTTTGACGTCTAAAGTCACTCGAGAGACCAAAAAACGATTGAAATATCACACATATTGTATCGAAAAGACTACTAACATGATGAACAAATGAATTATAACACACAGAAGTTAGAATGAAAGTGGCATTGATTTTGATTGTCTGGGGCTGTTGATATAGCGGTTGATTCTTTCAAAGAACTCCGCAACAACCATTGTGGTCTCTGCCTCGTTGACCACTCCCCACAAGAACTGTACATACGCAAACAGCTCCTCTTCATTTCTGAATTGCATCTTATTGACCTCTCCCTGCATTTTGAGGAACAAGTCATTGATTGGGTTCAAGTCACTTGAGTCGATTGGAAAATTTTCCAAGAAAGGGAAGTCTTCCCCTTTCAAAACTTGTTCGTCCAATAAGACATGTGGTCCATACTTCTCCACTAATTGTTCCGATATCATCCCTTTCTTTAATACTTCTCCCAATGATATGTCATTCACTATTCTCACCATAGGACTCTTCCACCCACTCCCTATAGCTCCCCAAACAGTCACTTCTAACGCCTTTCCTGTGGCTGTAAATGCAGTGATGACGGGAAACCCCCCATTGGAACATCGAGTTAACGTCCCATTTCCTTTCACACAAAAGACTGAAGTGTTAGATAAAATCACTGGTCGATTCAGCGCAAGTATTTTATCGGCAAATTCTTTTCTTTCATCTTCGATATACACGCCATTCTCAAAGTAATTGATTCGCGACGAAGATAAAGGCGTCTCGTCCGGATTTTTACCAAGCTTTTGTCTGATCACACGAACCGTTTCTTTCGATAACGAGACATCAGGAAACTTCTTTTTAATTTCCGTTGCGATTCGACTGCACGAGACGTCTTTGTTGTCAGCAAACTGAGCGATGAAGTCTTCGATCTCTTCCGTGAGTTTTGGCTTGCGTCCACGCTTCCGCGATAATTGGTGGTCGTTTCCATAACACTTCAGAAAGCACCGGACAGTCGATGGAGAACGGCCTATCTTCTTTGCTATTGCGTAGACGGACGACCCATTTTGTTCTTTCTCCGTTAAAATCTGTAGTTTGATGTCATCGGTTAGTGGTCGACGTGGTGAGATCATTGATTTACAGTGATTTCTTAGTTGCCATATTTTTATCACAGGGTTTTTCTTTCATGCGATTTTGCTTTTAACAACACTTTCTTCTTTTCAGGATTTTGCCACACTTTTGCCTCATTTTCCCAGCTTTTTGCGGCTTCGTCCTCAAACGAGAACACTATTTCCAACAAAGCAATTTGTTGGTCTTCCAGAAAATTGACGCCATTTCTATCACCCCTGAATTCAAAAGTATTTGCGCTTTATTTTTTATACCAAATTGCAGGCTCAGAAATTGGAGTTTTGGCGAAAAAGGACGCATTATGGTCATCATTGTCTGAGTTTGTCTGGATTCCTTTGATGCGACTCTGAAGATTTTTCAATTGTGAAAGTCCGATTTAATTGGCCATTTCATCGGAAGCTAATTTTACTCGCACCATGACTTGATTTCCCAAAAGCACAGTTAAGATCAGATAATCTATTTTTTTACTATTACTTATTTTGTTAATATAGTTTGTTTTTTTGATATTGCCGTTGTGACTCAACTAAAATTAGATGCGAATATTGGTTGAAAAAAAAACACCCAAATTTGGTTCCTTATTTGTGTTTTATGAATTTTTAATTGATCATATATTTAAAACTATAATTAAATAATATTATAATTAAACTTCCAATTTTGGATATCCAAAAATAGAAACGAGCTCTATTTTTAAGTACTATAACATGTGGTTTCGTGTACTATGTCTTTATAACAGTTTAAACTCCATTTAGTTTAGTTAAAAAAAACTATACTCCTCACACCCCATTTACTCGTACAAATGGTATTTTTAAACCAAGACCAATAATTAATAATAATTGTAGTTAAAAATTTATTTGAACTATTTGTTTTACCATTAAATGAAAAAAGCATATAACCTCCAAAAGAGTTTTTTATAATAATATTTACTATATTATTAAATTGTTGTGTTAAATATCGGGATAGCAACATAAGTTTGTTTTTAAATCGAAAAAAAAACGAAATTGATTCTCAAACAACTTGTATTATGTTGATAAAAACGAATAAAGTTATAACAAATAATTATTAATAGAAATTATTATAATAAAAAATTGTATTTTTTGTTTCACTAAACAATTATATTATATTATAACCATAATAATTGTATTATAATAATAAACCAAATATATAATATAATATAATTAATATAATAAGAACTGATAAAATAAAAATTCAATAATTTTTATGACTTGTATAACATTTTTATAACATTTAAAATATAAATATAGATTTTTAAAACGTTTATCGTTTCAAAAAAATCTATTTAAACCCCAAACTAATTGCGTTTCAAAGTGGTTAATTGGGTTGGGGAAGGTAATAATATATTAACAAATTGTTAATAGGTTATAGTTTAGTTCTCTGATTTAACCAACCATATTCACAACAAACAATTTCAACAAACAAACATTAAACGAAAATAAAATAATCGACACCAACTTAAAAACATATTAGAAATTTGTAAGATTTGCTTTTTCAAGTATAATATAATTATTATTATTTTATATTATATTATAACGTGTTGTATATTAATGAGTATCAGCATTAAATTATAATACAATTCATATAATTTAAATAAAATTAAACATATCTAATAATTAATTAAACATATATTATAATAAAATTGTTAATAAGTATAATTAACAATTTTATTTCATCATTAGTAAACAAAAACCATTATATTTATAAAAAAAATAATATATATAAACAAAACTAATAAGTTTTAACAACTCATTTAGATTTCATCCATAATATGAGTGTCGAAATAATGAACTTAAAAAAAACATTAAATTTAGTTTTACATAAAAAAACAGGTTTATTTTCAAGTTAATAGTTCATAAACTATCAATACAAAAAAATAAAATAATATCAAACAACTATACTTTTTTATCAACACAAAAAAAAATAAAAACGAAGATATGAAGATTTTTTTAGTGTAATTAACACAAAAAAAGAAATAATAATCTGTTATTAATCAAATAACACTAAAACTATAAATTATAATATATATAAATAATAAAATTTGTTTTTTACAAACTATTGTAATTTATTAATATTGTCACTCAACTATTTTAGATACTCCCGAACCAATACCATTTGAAAATGAACAATAAAGTAAATATCAAAATAAATAGCAAACTATCCCAACAAACGTTTTTTCACCTCTAAACGAACTGTAAAAAGAGATGAAAAAGGTGAAGAATCATGACAAGTTAGGCGAACTATTTGAGCAGAAGAAGCAACAGATACCGAAGATATTTAACTTTTGGGAGAAGCAGAGGTCCTTCTCAATTCTTTTTTCGAATAAACTAGCGGAGTTAAGTGACATCATGAAAACGCACGCAGCGTTTTTGGAAGAAACGTGCATTCAACAAATCCCGGGGTTTGACCGTTCTATTAATGCAGAGACGTTACTTGAGGGGTTTGTCTTTTTGTCGAACACATTTGAATCGACACAGAGTGAAATTATACGATCTTTTGAGAAGACAAACGAGACGATCCATCAATTGAAAAGCCTTAAGAAGCTCTTTGACAAGAATAAAGACCCAGAGAAACTGACTAAAGCCTTTTATGAAAGCACCGAGAGAATTAAATGGGAGTCCCCACTCTTATTCATTAATGTCTTCCACTCGTTCCAAACACTTTTTAACACGTCCGACTTGTACTTCTCGTGTAACGAGAAGTTGGGACAAATCAGAGAAACAGCGCAAAAGGCAAAACAAAATTACGTGATGAAACACAACACTCAGAAAAAGCAAGACGTGTCGTATTGCGGAACCACTTTAAGACAAATCCTCGACGCAGAGGGAAGAGTCTTTTATCAACTCCCATTGGTCATCGAGTCGATGCTGATCTATCTCTATAACAAGGGATGCACTACACATGGCCTTTTTAGAGAGACTAGTAACGCTTCTACTCGAGATGTGGAAGACATTTATCACCGAATGGGAATCACCGAATTTGAAGATCTTCCTCCAGACGTCGTTGCGAATGTCCTCAAAAAGTTTTTAAGGGAGATGAGAGAGAAGGTGTTCCCATATGAAGTGTCACGAGAATTATTGAAGGACTGGCAAAAGAGTCGCGCGACTACACGAACGTCACCGGCCGAGAAAAGAAAGTTAGTGTTGGACGCATTAAAAAGAATGCCCGCAGAGAATGTGACTTTATTGAGAAGCTTGTTGAAGCTATGTAGTAAGATCGATTCAATGTCTGATATCAACGAAATGAACTTTAAGAATCTGGCTGTATGCTTGGCACCAACACTTATGACTATGTCTAAGGACGAATCGTCTTCAAAGACAATTGACTTAAAAGCTGGGACTGATATCATCGGATGTATTGAAATCATCTGTTTCATATTGACGGAACACCCAAGACTCTTCCCTAATGATGTTGATGTCAATGTCACAAGAAGATCAAAACGGTTGTCTGAGAGCTTTGCTAATAAACTCCTTTTAAATCAAGAAGGCGACGACTCGGTGTTTGAGAAGTTGGAAGAACAAAACGAACTTGAAAAGAAGAAACAATGTGAAACACCAAAAAAAGAGAGTGAAACGAAGCTTCCAGTACGACCAACATTATCACCAAATCTCTTACAAGACATTAGAAGGAAAAGTGGCAATTTTGCAAGTCACACACAAGTCAAGAGTGACTCCTCTGCATTTGAAAAAGACGTCCACAAATATCCAAGAAATGAAAGTGCAACACAAGAAAGAATTCTCAAGAGGGGATTGGAGGAAAAATTGGACGGCGTTATTGTTGAAAAGTCTGAGCTCATTCGACAAGCCGGAAAACCAATCAACGAGACACAAACCCCACTTGAAGTAGTACAACTGGAATATGTGGAGACTCCAGACGAAGACTTGGAATTCATTAATGGAGATGATGAGGACCAAAACACTGAATCTATACAACATAACGATACTCAATATGTCACCACTATACAACATCACACTGAACAAATCATGTATAATGAAACTTTAAATGAACAACAAGATGGAATGAATCAAAATGAACAAATCTTACAACAAAATGTCGATGAGTATAATGAACAACAAGTTGTACAAGACACAACAGAAGTCCAAGAAAAAGAAATGCCTCCTATCGATGAATTGTTGACGGAAAAGAAGATGGACATCGACTCGACTTTAATACAACTCAATTCATCAACTAAAAATGTAAAACAAACTCAACCACTCCAGGAAAAAGCTACAATAAAGGAAACAATACTCCCTCCACCTCTCCCTCAATCTATTTCAGAACCACCAGAACATATTCAACCACTCAAAAAAGTGCCAACCCCGTCCCGCCCTCTTCCACCACCTCCTCTCAAGAAAAGCCAACAACTGCGCCAGAACATTGAAGAGTACAGTCCACTTAATCCTCCTCCAAACCCACCACTCAGTCCAAATTCTGCAGTGGTTCAATCAAAAGAATTACCAATTCGACTCACTAACACACCTCCAAAACCATCAAAAAGTCCACCACGTCCAGAGAATCTTGGTTCAAAACCTGAACAAATACAAAAGTTAACACCAAATGGAGAGGATGCACCTCCACTCCCTCCTCCAAGAAGAACTAAGAGAACTACCCCTTCCCAATGAGTGTTTTCGTGTGTTTTTTATTATTCATTCTCCAATCTATTTGTTGTTCAGGAGTTCCACGTCTCATTATTTATTCTTTAAAGATAAAGTAAAATATAGTTAAAAGATACTAAAAATACCAATTATTTAAGAATTAAATTTAATAATAAATTACTTATAATTATTAGAAATTGTCACGAGGAAGATTTTCATTTAGATGTGCAAGGAAAAATGTTTTTGAATGACAAAATTGGAAAAAATCGATGTTTTGAACTCGAAATGCGAATAACATGTTTAGTAGTTGGTGGAAGAGTAAACCAATCCAACAACAAACGACACCCGCTGTTGTTCAACAAACACAACCAAAACGAACCGACAAATTGATGACTTTAGTGTATTTAGATCTTCACGACGATGACACCATCTTTTTGTTGCAACTGATGGCGCCCCTCCAAAGTGTTGATTTTGTCGTGTTAATGAATGTACATCCGACACTTCTTAAAGATGAAGCGATAGTGAAGAGAATCCAATTGAGTCATCCACACCTTCATCCCCCACTGTCTTCTTTTAAAAAGGAGTTGCCCGCAACCCTACTTTTCTCGAAATTTGTGGTCTCGGAAACCGTTCCATTCAACAAAATGCCAACCGTCTTTGCAAGGAAGACGCAATTGAAATGTGATATAGTGCGATTGTCGTTGAGTGATATTTATGCTGACGCGTCTCTGTCTTTAGTTGTTTTTGAATTGGACAAAGCGGTGAATGAAAAAGAAAATGTCGTCGAAGACTATGTTCCCGTGACTCTGAATTTTATTCAGCAGTACGAATTGAATCTAATTGGGAAAATGGTCTCCACCCTTCAAATTCCAAATTATGGGAAGTCTGCTGTGTTGTATTGTGGCAACTTCCACGAGACATCTGTGATTGATTCTGAAGTGACATTAGGTACCATAGACAAGGACAAATTGTCTCGAATTGTTGACAAATTCATCGCAGAAAAGGAGAAAGTAGTTGATGGCACAGACTTAGTATCTCAATTAGAAGCAGAGCAGATACCCATCAAAGAGTCATTCAGTTACATCTACGAGAGGTGTAAAAATTACAAAACGTTGAATGCTGCAGTGTTAGCAGAGAGTGTTGCGTTGTCTGTGAGTGAATATGTGATCTCATCCGTTCGGTTGTTGCCATACAAAGATATTGGCACGTTATACCTTTCTGAGGCAATTTGGGCATTAAATATGGCGAGGAAGTTATGGGCGTATTCCGAACGCAAAGTGAACATCGAAGACCCAAGCGTCGCCTCCTTTTTGAATCGGATCAACAAGGCATTTGTCGAGATGAAGATTCCAATAGAAATTGAGAACTTCGACATTCACTTCTCGATGTTTTTGGTCGCAATTCAACGATGGCTCAAATTGAAAATCAAGTCCGCGATGAAAATCGCGCTGTTGACGGGGACAAACATGCGAGAGTTAACAGTGAACGACTTCATCTTGACCGACGACGTCTTCCCAAACTTCTCGTCATCAAAACTCAGCGAAACAAAAAAGATCAACGGCGACTTCTTTGGCTTGTGCTACTCAAATAACTTGATGCCATTGGTCGCCTTCGGCGACCAAATCAGTGATAGTGTCCTCACAATCGACTCACAAATGCATGTCCTCAATTTAACAAACCTCCAAAATAGCGAAATTGGGTCGAAATCCTCATTTGCGGATATGCAATGCATACAATACATGCAAGTCCCATCAGCGGCGACGAACATTCAACTTCCACAAGGTGTCAATGGTATTTTCACCCGATTTGCGATCTACCCTGTTGCTTCTAATTGAATCACTTCTGTTTACATTAGCTATTGAAACCATAAAGAGAAAGAATAGTCATGTTACATGAACATGTTGTGGAGCATGTCAAGTCTTTGTACAACGTCATCGCCGTGTTTCGATAATTTGTCTTTGATGTCTTCGTATGGGATGATTTGGTCGAGTTTTGTCTTCGAGTAGAATTTGTCGCAGTAACACACAATCTTTTCTTCGATGGTTTGAGGCATCATGTTTCTCTGTGTACTCACCAAGATGTTTTGTTTTTGGACGTTCTGTGCAGTGAGTCCCGTACCCGTGTGTCTCTCAGCTACACGAGCAAGTGCTTCCAAGTTCATAGTTCTCAATAAATCCGCACCAAGTGGCCCATGTAAGATGTACTTCTCTGTTCCATTGCAGTGGAGGGCTGGTGCTGAAACAAATTTTATTCCGATGTCGTGGAGATAAGCAGCTTCCTTCACAAATTGTAAGTTGACATTGTACTCGGGGTGCTTCTTCGAGATCTCCTCAGCCAGTCTGTAGATTGATTCTCCATGAGACAACAATATCGCTTTGGCTTCGGCGTTGTCCTTATAGACTTTGTTGAGTATAGTGATGTAATCGACGGGTGTAACTGACTCACTATGCTCCATCTGATTTCTTAGTATTATTGTTCTTTATACATCATCACCTCGTGTTTTGATTTTGGCTGGAATTTATAATGTGTTTTATTGTTTCGTTGTGGTCTAGTTTCTATCTAATTTAATTATAATTTATAGTAAAAATCATTATCTATTTTAATCATTAAACTGTCGTTTTCTGTATTTCCCTTCATATTTCTGTCATATTGCCGTCATTCCAGAAATAGACAACATAATACCATAACACTCATTTGTTTTCTTTCTAATAAAAAAATAGTATTTTGTTAAATCAACCCAAACCATAAAACTGTATTAAAATAAATAATATCATATTAGTAAAAAGAAATGTATTAATATATATTATAACATAATAATACAATAAAAATAAGACTGAAAGATGAGAACTAGTGATTTACTTTGGGAAGTAGTAAGATGACTTGTCGTGGAAGTAGATTTGTGGGTAGAGTTTGTTGTGTTCGACAGTTGTGAACATTTGTTCTGGGACTGGGTACTCGACCTCGTCAGTCTTATCTTCTGGGTTTGGAATAGCGATTGAAATAGCGTCGCACTTTGATGTATTGACGGTTGACTTTCCATCAAGGCATTTGTCGGACAAGTGAACGACGACGCTTTGTGACTTATCGATGTTAATAGTAGGAGTCAAGTCGGTGATTCTCATATCGATAGAAGTGCAGTTAACCAATTCGATATAAGAAACGACGGTGTCGCAGATCAAGTTGACCTTCTTGCAGTTATCGATGGAGATGCAGTTAATTTTTCCCTTCACTCTAATCGTCGAATTTTCACATTTGAAGATATAAATGGAGTCCTTGAAATCGCCTTCGATTTCCATCGCGTTGTTTCCATTTTGATAGGAGATGTCCCATTTGTTGCCAACCTTTTCCATCTTTGGGGGCTTCTGAACAGCTTGTTTAGCCGCAGCTGGTTTAGCAGTCTTTGGTGCTGCTTTTGGCTCAACTGGTTTCTTATCTTCTGGTTTCATGTTCTTAGTCTTCATATCGTTGGTGACGTGTTTCAATCCACCTGAAATACCAGTGCCCTTATTCAAGTCAGCAAACAATCCAGCGGGATTAGCCTTTGGTGCTTCTTTCTTTGGAGCTGGTGCTTTTTGGACTGGAGCTGCAGTAGGGGCGGAAGCCTCGGCACCATTAGGGTTCCAAGTCAAGCCAGTGGTGTGGTATTGTTTAATATAGACAACCATCTCCTTCAAGAACTTCACGAAGTTAATAGCCCAGTCGAATTTGTCTTGTTCCTTTCCTTTAGTGGCAACAAGGATTTTATTGGTATAGAACTCGACGGATGGAATGGCATCATTAACAAAAGGTGCTGGAGTCTTGTCGACACAGATCCAAGCAAAAGCTTGTGACGCTTCAGCAATAGCAGAGAAGTTGTTGATGAACGGGGACTTGAATTGTTTGTCCTTGTATGATCCAATGGCAGACATCTTATCTCCAATGGGTTGAATCAACTTTTGAAGTCCTTCTTGTGTCGGTTTCTTCGACTTGGCAGCCATCCCAACAAAGTCACCAACAGCATTAACAATAGCAATGTAATCGGCAAGAGCTTGTCCCAAAATTGGGTCAAATGCATTCGACTTTTCAACTAATGGAGTCAAATACAAATCACGAAGTTCAATGAAAGCTGTTTGTGCTTTGCATTCACCTTCACACGCACCAGCAGAAGGAGCTGCATTGGCTGTCCCTTGAGTTCCTTCGATCTTCTCCAAACGCGCGGTGACAGTCTCTAAACGACTCATTACTTGAGCAAGAAGTGCTTTCAATTCGGCTTCGCTTGACATCTCTGTTTACACTTTTTCAAGTTCGGGATTTATCTGCTCGTTTTGCAGTTCCTTAGAGGCCATCTCATTAAACACCGTTGATTCGCATCGGCTTGTTATGGACTTTTTTATGATTTTTTGGAGTCAGAAAACAGGTTTTTTTTCCTGTTGGACTATTTTGAGTTTTTTCTTCTTCTTGAAATTTGTTCTAGTTTTTTATTTTATATAAATAGTATCTCTCGAAAATAAGTATTTCATTCTGTTGAATATATTATTAAATTTAGTTTTGTTTAATTATTAGACTTTTATTATTTGTATATGAACAAAATCTAAAATACAAATAAAACTATATTTAGTTAATAATTCTTTCTTATATTAAAATTATAACAAAACCAGTAAACTAGTTATCAATAGTCAATAATTAAATATTAGTTTATTATATTTATCACTTTCTCACTATTACAAAAACAAACTATTATATAGTTATTTTATTATACTAAGTAGAAATTAGTAGTTAAATTAATGCTCTTAAATAATTAAAATTTATTAGATGTAATATTTTTAGTTCTAAAAATATAATTAAAGTTATAATAATATTTTTATAATAAAAACTAATAATAGTATCATAATAGTATATTTTAATAAAATAAATAACCATATCGAAAATAATGTTTAATTAAAGCTCCTCTTTGTTTTTAATTTCTTCTGGAGTTGGTTCTTTCTTTGGCTCTTCCTTCTTCTCTTCTTCGGCTTTCTTTTCTTCCTCAGCCTTCTTCTTGGCCTCTTCTTCAGCCTTTTTAGCGTCTTCAATCTTCTTCTTTTCTTCAGCCTCCTTTCTTTCCTTTTCCTTGATTTCGTCTCTCATAGCCTTTTCCTTTTTGTTTCTTTCCAAGATGACTTTGGCTTGTTCCTCGGCTTCAGTCTCGTTATCGGTGATCAAGATATCGTCATAGATAGTTCCAGACTTGACTTGCCAGACATCAATTCCGATGTACTTGAAATTTTCAAACTTATACAGATTAGCGTCATATACATAGTCTGGGTTAGCAATCTTTGGATGGACCCATTCTCCCTTATAAGCTGGGTTGGGGATCTTCTTAGGCTTCCATTCACCCTTATATGCTGGGTTTTCAATAGTTGGTGCTTCCCAAGCTCCGTCGTCTTCGTCGTCCCATTCTTCTGGTTTCTTAGCGTTAGGATCGACAATAGTTTTTGGAATGTCGTCCCATCCTTCTGGTTTCTTATCTTCTGGATCATCGATTTCCTTCTCATCGACCCAGTCCGATGGCTTCGAGATCTTTGGATCTTCAATTTCCTTTGGAAGGAGCATATCCCAGTCATCAGCAAATGAACCCTTTTGCTTCTCAACGCCGTCGATCTTGACAACGTAAGTGTTATCGGGCTTAACAATCAAAGTGTACAAATGAGAGATCTCATCTGACTCGCACTTGATTTCTTTCTTGATCAAATGATTCTTTCCCTTGTAACTCATGATGACGTGTGTTCTCTTAGAAGAGCCGCAGACATCTGGGCCAAACATAATATTGTAGTTTGAGTCTGGGGTGAATTTCTCCTCTGATTCAATAGCACTCTTTGGAATCAACTTGATGTATCCTCCTCCACAATCAATGTTCTGTTCAAACTTAATGTTATACTGAATGACTGTAGTTTTGTTTTCATTGCCAAATTCCTCATCTAACTTGGCGGCAGCTATGTAGAACTTATTATCTTCAGATGTTTGAAGACCTTGATTGTTCTCATCACCATACCACTTCCCACGGGCTAATTTAAACTGCCCAAGTGTCTTCCCTGAGGAAGTCGAGTCTATCCACTTGTCTTTGTTCGCAAAGTCCTCGTGGAAATATACTTTGGACTGCGAGACGGCCAATAATGCCAGAAGAATGAACATCTCTCTGAATTGAATAGTTTGGTTCCCATTTTATTAGTTCTTCCACGTAGTTGTACGTGGACTTTTTTTATTTGTTTAAAGCAGATATCTCTGAAGCTTTCGTGTCACTTTTTTCGAGTTGCCCAAATATCCCAAAAAACAATGCATTTTTGCTATTGTTGCAACGACAAAACTTTTGTTCTCTGTGTGTTCTGAATTCTCATTGTTATATAGTTACAAATATCATTCTATTTACTATATTCTTGTCATTCGTTAAAACAATTTATGGAATATTGTAATAGTTTTTTTATCATTGTTTCTGATTTGAAATTATAGTATTAATATAGTATTATTTATGGTTAATAATTATATATAATTCAAGAATAGTATAAATTCTAGTTTTTACCAATTGAACGAATAATTCTAATTCTAATTATTTGAGTTATTATTGAGAATGGACGGCACTATGAAGACATTCAAGAGTTGCCATCATCTCTTGTCTTTTCTTGCCATCAATGAATTTGCAGAGTTCCTTTCCAAGTACCCAAACGCTTTCAGCCATTTTCATGTCTTCTTTCTGGCCACAAACAAATGCCAATGCTTGGAGTATATAGTACATAGCGTTCAGTGCATCTTCATATTTGTTAGCATTGATATCGTCTAAGAATGTAATATATGAAATAGGGTGGTTCTCAATTTTCTTTTCTTCTAAGGAATACATCTTGGTGAAACTCTGAAACAAGCTTGCCACGTCATCTACGACTCTGTGATCGAGTTGTTTGTAGTCATATTTAAAAACATCTTTGAGACACGTTTTAGTGTTTTCTACTATCGACTGCAATTTCGCACGCCCCAAATCATCTTTTGATTGTTTTTTGCCTGCTTCGATTATATTCATTAAATCAGTTTTGAGGGTTTCAACATATTTAACAAGTCTTTTGTCGACTTGTTGTTGTGTACAATTGAAATTGTACAATTTGTATAAGATATTGTCATTAATAACCTTTATCATTTCTTTCTGTTTCTTTTCGCGAACTTCCTCTGCAAATGTATCTGGATTTCCATATTTTTGGTATGCTTTTATGACAAGACCACTTGTTGAATTCGTTTGGGTGAAAAAGAAATTCGATAACAACACAGCAACACTATAAGTGTCTATTCTTTGTCTGTCCTTTTCTATATAGTAGTTTGGTGGAAAGTTTCCAATTGTTCCCAAACTAGTATTGCCAGTGTTTGTTAGTGACAGAACAACACCAGACCCAAAGTCTCCCATGTATGCTCTATCGTCCAACAAAAATGTATTCTCCATCTTGTAGTCACGATGAAACAATCCAACTTCCTTGAAGTTTAAAACTGCATTCACTATATCCATAATATACACAAGTGCATCCCGACTCGTATCAAAAGAACTAAACACTGTTTGTTTTTGGCCTTGAATAAATGACCTTAATGTTTGTTTATACAGCCGTTGAACAATAAGTCCGTTCTCATCATTTTTACCAATGATTTCTGCAATATTTGGCTCACGCTTTAAACTGCTCAACATCCTCACTTCACGAAGATAAAAATATTGCCCATACACATTACCATATTTCTGTGGAATAAACCATTTAATTGCTACGTCTACACCTTCATGGGTTGAACCATCACGAGAAATGTATTTCCCTTTCAACACTTTCCCATAAGACCCACTCCCTAGCAACTCAGCAAAGCAATTTGTGTCACTCTTCAAACATACCATTGGAACTTTGACGTTGTTCTTTTTTATCTCAACAAACTTAAATTTGTCGAACTGAATGGGGGTGTTGTTTACATAAAGGTACAACTCAGTCACATCAATTTCGTCGCCAAGTTTAACTGATTTGCAATGGTTGTAATACTCATTGTGTTCTATTTCAGTGAATTGGGTCATCGAGTTCAATGCAATGAGAAAATTTCCAACACTAAAATTGTTGTCACCCGTATACCCAACCTCTTCTAAAAATTGATTGAGCACATTATGGAGATCAGTTATCGTCGCCTTTTGCACGTTCTGTTTTTTCTTCAGGTCGAGCCAATATCGAACTCCCTCCGACATTATAGCCGACTTCTCCGAGACAAAATAAGTGATGTTCGGTGCGCAAACATCGAACCAAAAATAGATATCTCCAAATGTGCTTATCTTCCCCCGTTCATCATATACATAGAAATCTTCCAAAGTTACTTTGGGTAAGTCTTTTGTAATAAACAAATTCAGAATGTCGAATATGAAAGATTCTATATGAGGCAAATGAGGTGGGTTGTCCAATGAAAGTTTTTTGTTAGCGATCGCATCACGAAGTGTATAACTGATTGTTGGCATACTTAGTGTAAGGCTTTGTTCTGTGACTAAATTTGTCACATTAAAGCTGTCGAAAGTACTCTGAGGAATAAGAAGAGGCAATAGCGCGAGAGGGAATTCTTCTGTAGACTTTTCATCGATAATAGTTGTATCTGGTATACCCATATATGGTGTTTTGCATTCGACTTTTATTGATGAGATACTTCTTTTGTAATGATAAATTTCATTTGTTGTGCCATCTTTTGACATTACCTTTTTGAGTTGATTTTTTACAATTTGATTTGAATGATGTGAAATAAAAATTTAAAGGTTCAAAACTTAATGACTTATTCGACGTGTTGGTAAACAACACTCTTGCAATTTTGAAAACATTTTTCTTCAATAAATGTGACTGTGCTCGGGACGATGATGTCAAGTTGTGTGCACCCATCAAAACATTGTTCTTTTAATTCCTTTACACTACTGGGGAGGAGCAACGTTTTCAAATTCACGCATTCAGAAAATGCGTATTCTCCTATTGAACTGACGGTGGTTGGAAGAATAACACTTTTAAGAGAAGAACATTGATAAAAACAGCCACACGAAACTTCTTTCAAATTAGATGGGAGTACTATCGATTCCATTTGACATCCAGTAAAACAAAACGCCCCAAAGGCTAAGATACTAGTTGGGAAGTTAATGGAGACAAGGGAACTACACTTCGCAAAAACATTATCTTCTATTTTACTGAAAGAACCACCGAGCGACGCAGATGTCAGACTTTTGCATTTTTCAAAGGCGTATACATCCAATTCATCACAGTCGGGGACTTCTATTGATTGCAATGAATAACAGTATTCAAAACAATAATACCCAATTCTCTTGAGGTGTGATGGCATTGTAACACTTTTTAAATTTGAGCACGCAATGAAACAGTAGTTGCCCAATACAGAAAGAGAGTCTGGAAGCTTGATGGAGGTGAGATTGAAGCATTGATAAAAGCAGTAATCACCATCAATTTTAGTTAGTGAAGGTGGGAGGTCAATTGACTCCAATGATTGATCGTAAAAACAACGCCCACCTATTTCTTTCAAATGAGGAGGAAGGGTCACTGTATGGATTTTAAAATTTCCATCTTTTGAAAAGCATTCTTCACCCAATTTTGTGACACAGTCTGGGATCTTGTTACCAAATCTCTTCCTATTTTTCTGAGCGTATGTGACGTTATGGAATCGAATGTTTGAGTCTTTGGATGAACGTACAGTGTTGTATTCCACCTCAAACCACACACTGATTTGAAAGAAGTCGACTTTGTTCTGTGCGTCTTTTTTATTGTTATAAATATCATTACCAAAACGCTCGTCTGTTTTACTCCACAAATTGAGTGTCTCGATATTGGGAAAGTACTTGATGGTTTTCTTATCTACTGGAATTGGGTTATTATGAAACTTTTCCATATTACCTTTATACTTCTTACATACAATTTCAAGTGAAATAAAGTCGTTAATGGTAGTCAAGTACTTTGATACAATTTGCAAATGGAATGGGTCTATTTCACTCATTTTAGTATAGAAATATGAGTTCATTTCTTAATGTAACACAAATAACTCAAGTGAATCGATGTTTTCTTCGACAAATTTCATGTTTTAGCTTTTTAAGAATGTTTTATGACTCCAACAGTTACGTTGTTCATCATTTTAATATAAAATACCAACAAATAATAATTTAAAGAAGCCATGTGAATATATACTTTAGTGTCATTTGTATTGTGAACGTGTAATGAATCCAGTTTAATACAACTTACTATCAAATAAAACAACTCGCAAACTCAGTTCAAATAAACTTGTCATATATGTGCAATGTTTCTCTTTATAATAGTATTCCCATTTTCCATATCATCTAGAAGTGGGTTGTTCTCTTCTTTTTCATCGCTTTGATTCTCTTCAATTTCTTCTTTTTGTCGAAACACTGAAGGGAATATGGTGACCTCTTCGGGGCTATTTTCAGAGAGTTCTTCTAAAAGAAGTCGGTAGTTCGTGACGAGTGTTAAAAACATGACAACAGAATACATCATAGTGACCAATCCTTGATACTCGGCATATTCCGTCGGTTTCAGAGCGTCGAAACAAAGTGTTTGTGTTGTTATACCAATCTCCGACGCGCAGTCTGTAACATTGAAAGTACTATTAGTAATATCTTTATATCCACAACAGTTATACTATATATCAGTACATCACAAATTAATTAATAAATACAAACAAATGGTTGGAACTCTCTCGCTTTGTTTTCATTCATCATCAAAAAGTTACGGACTTCGTTCGAATAGAATGCAACACCCATCACTGCAATAACAAAGAATATGATGTTGATGACAGAAGAAACTGACACTAATACGTTATTCATAACTATCGCACATAGAATCACTACTATTCCACTCACACCAAGAGTCCCAGCTATGCCATACCCACACCCTATAAACACGTTTTTTGAATACCTTCCTCGATCAAGAACATTATATTGGACCTTTTCAAACGCTCCAAACCGAGTTGCCATACAAATGGATACACATGAAACTATTAGAAATGCGCCAAAGCTTATTGCAAAGATGCGGCTTCGGCTGTACATCAGTGTTTCTTTTCAAGTTTTTAAACCAACTTTTTGGTATTTCTCATCTCTCTATTTATAGACTTATTCTGGTGTTTTGGAGTTCTTACATTCCCAACTAAATTATATTATATTTTATACTATATATCTGTCGTTGTATAGAATTTGTTTTCAAACCAAAAGACAAAAAATCATCAATTGTGCTTCAACACAACAACACCTTCCAACACACTAGACAACGCAGAGTCTATATATGAGTGCTATTCACTTTGATCATAAAAATATATATTAATAACAAACAGTCTTCTGCAGCCAATTCCGCTCTTTCTCCAACACCAATGAGAACAGGGGTGTTATGTGTTTGGAAACCAGTGATGGTTTTTGGAGTACCTGCCTGACCAGCCACATCGACAGCAACACCAACTCTGCATGATGTGGTGATGACCTTTCCTGTGTCATCAATAGGCATGAACATGCGTGGTCTCATGGCCAAGCACAACGAGTTGATGATGTAAGTGTTCAATCCCGATATTCTCTCCATCCCCTCTCCCGCAATGAGTATAAACGTCAATAACCCACTTAATGCAACCGGGTCCATCACAAATCTATCCATGTACATTGGGTTAATGCCGATAGTCCCTTTACCAAGATGGATAAGACCTTGTGATACTTTAACACAATACAATGACTGATGGTCGTTGACAAAGAAGCACGCCAATTGATCCAAAAGACTAACCGCTCGAGTCGCTTGTGTTCCTGCAGCAACAAGCCCAATAGCTAAAATAGCATTTCGAGCAGCAATGATATCACTCCCATGCGCAAGTCGTGTCAACTGCTCCAACAATGGGACCTTTGGTTTTCCAATAGAAGTGAGTGCTAAAGCAAAAGGTACGTATCTCTTCACAGCTGGCTCACTGTATCTCTGGACTTCGTCAATAAGCCGAGTCGATGCCTCAGTGGACAAGTCGTCAGACATCAACGCCAAGGCAACACCAATCACTGATACTCCGCATGCCTTTGTCTCTTCATCGTCATCATGTTTGCCACACCCTTCCATTAACTGTTGCACTTTGACAATATTCGATGTGCCAGCATATGAACAACAGCACACAACCAACATTGCGTATTGATTAACTGGTGATGGCAATGCTCTGACTGTGTCCATCACCAAAGTAGACGCATCACCACAACATAAGTGCAACAAACCAAGACCAATCACCAACATCTTGCACGATATGCTTTTTAAAAACTCCTCATTACCATCGTTCGAGAAAATTATTGAAAGAATTTGGTCTGCAATTTCTCCATCCATACTCCCTTCGTAGATCATACCAAGGGCTATCGCGGCATGTCCAGCAGTCTCAAAGCCTACTGCAGTGATATCATTCAAGACAGCAATTAACTGCTCTTTTAGTTCGGCATTTCGACTACCCGCGTGCGACAAGCCAAGTCCAAATATCGACAATTTCCGTTCAATAGCAGAGGTGCTGGCAGTTAATTTGTCTGCCAAAAAGACTTGTGCAAAATCTACGTCGCTCTTCACACCACTGCAGCACGTTCCAATCCCCAACAACGCACCAGCTCTCACATACATAGAATCAGATTGTGTAAATGTGGTGAATTGTTCGATTTCTTGTGGTCTCCAAAGGTGCAACAACCCCATTCCAGCAGCCGCAGCCACCTGTAATTCAGAGCGAGCCTTCACAACATACGACCCGTCTTCTGAATGAATCAAACTGTCGTACCCAAACCCTGCATTAGCCAAACAATTCGCAACACACAACCCAAGTTCTTTAGATTCTTGTGGTTCCGGTTTTTGGGAAATAGTCAGTCTTGTTGGTGGTGGAGCAGTTGTGCATATTTGTTGTGGTGTTTTGATCTCTTCGAGTGCAAGTGCCTTTACAAGACTTGTGAAGTGTGCCGACAAGTTTTCGTTGACCATAGCCTTTTTCACCGTCTCGTCCTCAACCAAAGATAGTATGGCATCGTCTCTAACCCGCGACAAGATGTACCCCATCTGCATAAGTATTCCGTTATTCCCTTTATTTGCATTAATGACATCATTCAACCCACCAAAATCGTTCGTTTTGAGCATTAATCGAACCGCATCGGTATATCTCTTTTGCTTCAGCGCTACTCGCAACAAGAAGTTATATATCTTTTTGTCTTCAGGCTCGGGGTAATACGTCGCACATGACGTCGCGTACACAAACACCTTTTCAAATCTTGCTCTCTCACAAAACCCCTCAAGCATTTCCAACGTATCAGTTTCGATGCAAAAGTCGATCGCGTCTTGTTCGGCGTTGTGTTCGACGTGGAACTCGACAAGTTTCTTTGCTATGTCCTTCAGTTTGTCTCCTTCCTTTTGCCAATTCTCGACCACTTCCCCTGTCAAGTTACGGGTGTACTCGTGTCCCCATTGTCCCAAGTCATCCAAATGTCCCAGTTGTTTATACTTCAACGATTCTCCCTTCTCTCCACTGGTCATAACCAACACACTCAAAACGTCGGCAAGAAGTTTTGAAGTCTCTCCAAATGGTAACATCGCGTGGAATGCTTTTAATGTGTCCAGATGGGGGCGGAGGTATTTGGTAGTCTTTGGAATCGTTGTTGAAGTTGAGTTAGTCCCACGGATAGTCTTGCGGAGTAACTCAATGGCGTTGCTTTGTATGGATTGATCAGGATCTTGGACACGCTTCACTAAAAGCTCGATCTCTTCTTGAAGTTGTTGGTCCTCATTTGGTTCCATCGGTGTCTTACTCTGTGGGCGGCTCATCTCTTTTCTTTTTTAAGTTCTCTTTAGTTTTACTTACTTTACTATCAAACAGTATTATAACATTTTTCACTCTTCGTTCCAATGTGCTTTTGAGATTGCATTCGGCATATCACTCTCTTCTGTTACTACGTTGTCACTTTTTTGATGAAGTTTTACTTTTTTACTTTTATAATATAGTTTATAGTTGTTTTTACTATGGATTAACAAAAAAGTTACTTATGAAAAATTGTGGAATAATAAATAATCTGGATTGGGATAAATACAACTAAACATTTTCTTTGAGGTTTTTTCAACACTTTTTCTTATTATTGAGTTGCTTTTTTTGTATAGTTCCAATTTAATAAAATATTTATAAAATATGGTTATTTCTTGAAAAACAATAATACTATAACGAAATTATAAATTATTCTAAAAAAATTACCATATTTTTTAATTAAAATAATTATTATTAATAGTTATTGATAATAATATAGTTAATAATTAAAAAAAATAGTAATTATCTAATCAATAATTAATATTATTATAATTCATGAAAGCATTTTATTCCGACTTTAGTTAAACAGTTTAATAACAATAATAATTAGTAATATATTAGTAAAATATTAATAAAAATTACTAATAAAAATAACTATACGACTAATTATTCTTCTTCTAAAAGAACTGTTTTGTTGTTGACTATTTCGTACTCTTCTGTGTCTTCTTCTTCTTTCAAATAAAATCTTTGGTAAGTAGCAAAAAAGCTTATTAAAGCCACAGAACCACCAAGCATAACACCACCGGTGATATCTGAGAAATGGTGATAATGGTCACGAGTTCTTGTAATTGCGATAGTAAAAGCAAGTAACACGGGGAGCGCAAAAGCAATTCCGCAGACCAAATTCTTTGATTTGAAATGCGTTCTCTTCATATAAAAGAATATGTACAACGCAAAGAAAAGAAGACCCGCCATAGCAAAAGAGGAGTGTCCTGATGGAAATGACTTGAAACACGTGTTTTTAGAGTGGTCACATCCATTGAAGAAAAACGGTCGTGGACGACCCGCAAAAAGTTTGAAGAGTTGGGTCAAAAACCCATTCAATGAGTCGTTGAAAACAAATGAGAGGACTACATTGAAGCACCCATAGATGTATCCACTATATATCGAGAGAACTATAATTATAATTACTGGAACTATAAAGTCGATGGTAATAGTCGACCATAACCCGAAGGTCCCTTCTTTCCGAGGAAATGAAAAGAGGGGGTGATTACTTGGAATGTCCATATGATGTGGTGGCAAATATGTTAACACTTTGGATAATACTAATACTATTAAAGTGACGAGAATATCAATTTTGCGTGACTGAAAAAATGTTGTCAATAACGAAGTAAGGCCCATCACAATATTTATACTAGTTCGCTAGTTGTTTATTATAATTTGTTTTCTAATTTGTAATAGCATAATGAATAGTTTGGTTCATTAGTTTGTTTTATAACTTTTTATTGTATCAAAAACAATGAAATACAACATACTATAATATAATATATTTTAATTACTTTTATTGATTACTAAAAATTATTTGTTCCAAAAATAGAAAAACGTTTTGGTGTATTAATAGTTTATTTTATTATTGTGTTTTAATATAAAACTTACTTATTAATAAAATAAGCCAAAAAAATGACAACTTTTGTACAAGATTGAACAAAACGGATCACAATCTCGAGATTCTTGAGTTTGAGTAGAAAGGGTCTGGTGGTATAAAAGGGTTGTTGCTAAGAGACATAAAAGGTGGTGATGGACATTAAGTTGAAATGGGCGTTCCACACATTGTACACGTCCTCTTCTCAAGTCATCAAAGAGAAGACACTCAATAAGATTGTAAAGTCAACTTTAAACGGTCAGCTGCATGTTGTCATCAAACAAATATACTCAAGGCTCTCTGGTAGTTCACAGGAAGATGTTTTAGTTTCATTAATGGTTCTCCACAGAATATTTCAAGACGGTAACATTCGCGCTTTCCAAAAGTTTTCAAAGAAGGAGATAGAATTCAGTTTGAAAAGTGAGAACAAAGAATTTGAAAATCCACTGTGTTGTCTGTATTATCAACACCTTTCACATCTCTCGAATTTCCACAAAACGTACTTCTGGTTCGCGGGCGATTTTTCCATTGCACAGAATACTAAAATACCGGCAAGTCTTAAAATGGAGAAAAGCATAGTTTTTTTATGGGACGAGTTGAACAAGATATTCAATGAAGACCATGTCCTTCTTATGAAAATAAAAGACACTGATAGAGAGAAACCCGTTTTATTTCAAATGAGCAGAATGATTGTCAGAGAAATGCTGTTTTTGTTTGATGACATCAAACTTCTTGTCAACCTCATAAAAACAGACCAAACACTCAATGGTCAATTTTCTTTGTGCCTTGATCAAGCTAAAAAAACACAGAACAAACTGTTAAATGTTGTTTTGTCATTTATTGACGTCTTTCAAAAAGGGATGCGAGCCGAAAATTGTGAAAAAGAAATCTTGTTCAAAACAAACACAACTGATGGACTAGTGTTTTGCAAACTGTTTAGTGTCAGTCCTTCCTGTCTTGACTGTGGAAATGCTTATGTTTTATGATCATTAAATAATGGTCATAAAACACCGCTTTGTTTCCCATTGTAATTGTATTAATGTGTAACTGTTATTGCTTAAAAAATAAGAAAAAAGGTGAATTAATAAACTCAACGCCAAGGACAGGACAACACACAAACCAGTAGAACGTGTTTCAAAATAAAGTTTGTGTGTTAGTCCTGTTTTCGACTAGTCGTCTATCAAAATACCAATTATCCCAATAAAATAGTCTATTCCTAGACAACTTTGTTGGAATTATTGACTTTCTGATAAGTTGTTAGTCATAAGATTGGGTGATAGTTCGCACTGCTGATTTTCTTGTATATCCTGTTGTTGTGGCACGAAGTACACTGGTACTACATTTACGTAGTAAATGTAGTAACCCATAGTTATTGGTGCACCATCTTGATCTACAAAACAAGTCATTTGTGGTGTAAATGACGTCCCTTGAACAACAGGACAATTATAATAAGATTCTTGACTTTGTGTGATATTACTTTCATCAACATTACTTCCACTCGCTGAATTTGTAAGAACAGCTTCGTCAATATTAGTTTCCAAATTGCTTTCTTTTTGTGATACATCAGGTGGTTCAGTCACTTTTGGTTCTAAAAAATTTTTCTCGTATTTGTTATATTGTTTTGTGTTATCTTGTACGTTCAATTTTAGTATACTCCGCTCACCAGTTATTGTAGTGAGCACATCATCCACAGTAAATTCCCTTCCATTTTCAGTCCTTTTACCCTTTGAAGGTGGCAAAAGGGTTTGAAAGTGTTCATTGATCTTTGTTCCAAATACGTTAGTATCGTCAAATGTAAGATCGTTGAATAATATAACTCTATTCCTTTTAACACTTTTGGACGATGATCTTGTTGGCATTATTTCCATTAAATTGCCTCTTCTTTTCAACAACTCGATTATACCATTGTAATATACTGATTGAACACTTTTGTCCTTGTTCCTCTGTTGACTGTTTTTCTCTTTGTCGCGCTTCTTTCTCTCCGTTTCTGCTTCGCTTTGTATCTCGGGGTCGCTCACTTCATCGATAATGAACCGTTCTAAGCCGCCTGTCTTTTTCGTCGTGCGGTGAAGCTTTGCAGTGTATCCAAGTTTCAGAAAACATGCTATTAAAAAGGTCTGCTGAGTGATCGAGTTCCGGTCGCTTTCCTGTTTCTTAGTAAGCTCTGGGAAACTATCGACTGATGGATGAACTAAAGGTTTACTCATTGATATTACTAGTTCAAAGTACCTTTTTATTGTTGTTTTTTCTTGATTTCAAAAAATCTCTTTTTGTTCTGAAATATAAAAATGAAATGTTTTTTTTTTCAGAAGAATGACAAACGGGTTCTTTTCTCATGAAAAAAAAAATAAAACACTAAAATTTAATGATTTGGTCAATTTCAGATTGAAATGCATGATAATTGACATTTTTGAATTAATAAACATCTATTGGGAATAACGCATAAAATTTAAATTAGTTTTTATTGGCTAAATTATTCAATTAAAAGGTTTATTTCAAAACTGCACTTTCTGATCAAATTTAACTTTTTTGTCATTAAAAAATTATAAGAAAAGCGTTTTTGGGATTACCATATTTGACAACATTGATAGAACTAATCTAGATTTAAGTTTTTTTTAATAGTTCAGTGAATAACTTTCATTTTATAAAAAATAATAATACTATTAGTATTAGTATTAGTATTTTATTATTTATTATTCAATAGTTTCAAATAGTACGATAATAGTTAATTAATTAAAATAAATAATTAATTAAATATTTAAAATAAATAGTAAATAAAATCATAAAATAGTTTTAAAATATTTTGATTTGTTTAAAAAAAATATAAGTATTAGTTTATTGTTTAATTTTATCAATTATTGTTTAACTACAAGTATGGTAAAAACCCACCAAATTGTCTTAAACCTTTCAAGCTTCAAAGAAATTAATTACGACGTCATCCCGAAGAAGTACGATAAAAAATTGGACAATGTGAAGTGTTGTATAACAAAAACAAAAACAAAATATACAAATGGAAATCACAAAAAAATACATTTGTTTATAACTGTTCAAGACCTGATCATAACGAGTCGCATCTCGTGTAAAACCGTAAGAAGTGACATCGGAGAATAAGTTTCAAAAATGCGTTTGTAGAGTTGGCTTACAATCGTTATCCGAAAATATCGTTTCTAAATATATAATATATTTTTTCTGGTTTTGACCAATCAATTGACGACTATAGGGTTTTGTATTGATTTGTAAATGATTATATTTTGAGTAAAAATTTTTTTGAATTTTTCAAATTAAACAACATATAACAAAATTATAATAAAATAACATTATTATGTGAACCAAAGCATATATAATAACTAAACTATATGATAAATTACTTGAACCCAACTTGATAAAACATCATGCGAATTATTGTTCAGCGTGTTTTAGCCGGTTCTGTGACTCACGTCGAGACGGGCAAAATAGTTGGAGAAATCAAAAAAGGTCTTCTTCTTTATTTTGGTATTAACGAGGCAGACGACGAGAAAGATATTGATGGAGCAGTGAAAAAGGTGTTAAACCTCAAACTCTGGGACAGTGCCGACGGGACCAAGCGCTGGAACCGCAGTGTAGTCGACATGGGATATGAGATTCTTGTTGTTTCTCAATTTACTCTCTACGCCATTTTGAATGGTACAAAACCTGACTTCCACAAGTCGATGAAGGCAGACAAGTCACTTGCTTATTTCAATAATGCAGTCCAACGATTTAAAGACCTCTACGCACCAGACAAAATTCAAACGGGTGCTTTTGGGGAGTATATGAAAGTCTGTGGCGATGTCGATGGTCCCGTTAACATCATTATTGATTACCCTAAAACATCCGACCCATCTCCTGTGCCTTCTCCACAACCCGACGACAAGCAGAAGAAACAACAGAACCCACCTAAACAACAAAAACAGAAACAACAGAAGAAAGCACCAGAGGCACAACACATTGAACACAAAGAGGAGAAGAACTAAATTGAATTATTATTTAATCTATACTCTAAATACTATTATTTAATAGTAATATACTATAAATTAATAGTATTATCAATAGAAATACAAATTACTGAATTAGAGGCGATATACAATGAATGACTATTACTATGCTAATATACGAACTGAGCAGTTCTGTCGGTTTTAAATATGAACTCAAACAATTCGTTGGAGAGTGTGGTGATCTCTTCAATTTGATTTAAAAAAGTTTTAGCCCAACGGATCATAGGGCGACTTGCCCCACCATCCATAATACTTTGAGCAACACATAACACTACTATAGCACAAACCAAAGCAGAGTGATTACCAATGAGTCTCTCGGGCTCACTATAAAGTAGATGTGTGACATTAGTAGCAACCGAATTGAGTTGTGGTAACTGTCTGAAGTAAATCTCTAAGAAGAGATTGACGTATTGGATCGGTACAGGAAGGTCGATCCGGTAATCTACTAATCGAAGTACTTCCATCTCTTTTGCTCGAAACTCTCGCTTGGAACATACTAATAACGTGTCTCGGTATAACTCTTTTACCCACCTTTTCCGCTTTTCATACATCTTCGCTGATAACGATAGACAGACAAAGCATATAGTCTCGGGATTTTGCTTCTGGACATATTCGGGACTTATCACACACAGACGCTTTAATAAACTATTTGTTATGGATTTTTTACTATTACTTTTACTATATTTGTGAATTCTTAAAATCAACAAAATAAAGCAAACGTGACAGCGGTGTGTGTCGTTACTGCGTTGAAGTGCATTCTATTTGCCGCAGTGAATAGTTTCTGAACAAATATTCTTGCGGGCCAGCAGTTGTTTGGTGGAATCATTTTGGAATATTGTTCTTCCTGTTTATGAATAACATTTTTAATAACAAAAACAAACAAACCTTTGAGCACAGTTGAAAGAGAAGATCACGATATACAAACGTTCCATCTCCTCTGTCCAAAAGAGTTGTGTTGTCCAAAACTAAAGGACTTGAGCAAACAATGTTATCATCATCAACTTCACTCATTTTATCAGATTAAGTTTCGGCCAACTTTTATTTTATAAGTTGTTGATCACTTTTCAATTCAATTGCGTTTTGTTTTTTCGTCGGAGTTTTTATTTTTTGACTTTGTTTGTGTGATCTTTTCTATGCTTCTCGTTTTGGTTCAAATCAAAAATACAAATATCAAATAAAGAAAATTAATTGAGAGAAATTGGAATATATAACAAATTTTATAAAAATAATAAAAGAAACCATAAAATTAAACAATAAATACATTCAATCTCTTGGTACGACTTCGAACACCAAGTCTGTGACAAAGCCGTCCCTCACATCGCCATCACCCGGGAACCTCACAAAATAATTTCTTTTCTTCGCGTTAGCGTTTAAGTTTTTTGGTATTCTATAAATCTTGGGGATAACACTTCCGTCCACAAATTGTTTTTCTTTTTGTACAAATTCTTTGTTACAGATGGAGATTTTTGTCACGTATTTAGCAATTTGGTAGTACTCTTTTTCTCTCAAAATTTGTCCTTTTGGTGTGAAAGTGATCACAAGGTCCCCATATCCATTTTCCAAAGGAATTCCACCTCCAACTATTCGAAGGACTTTAGTTAAATTTCCATGGACATTCACTAACTTTCCATTTAACGTCACCACCTTCACTTCAAAATTTGTTTCTTTAGAACTTTCAGGTAACTCCACACTTGTCAAGACATCTTCCCCTTTGATGAAAAACCCACTTTGCATCTCGTCGACTTGAATCACAAAAATGTCATTGTCTTTCTTATGAATTAATGTACTCCCTGGCTTTGTTCTCTTCGGGACTTTCAACTTGATCCCGAGTTTGTCGACGTCAACAACCCCTCCTTCGCACATGATCGGCAAAGGCACTTTAATGTCATATCGTGTGACGCGATGAGGTGTCAGTGTTGAGATAAAGATCGTTTTGTCTGCCTGAGGTATCACAAATGTTTGATTTGGGTATTTTAATGCGTGCGAGAGCGTAACTGCACTCGTGTGATCCGCAAATTTCAATGCAACGTCCATGTTCTCTTCATTAATTTCAAAGGATTCGATGTGATTTGTTTTTTGCACGTTGAACGTCATAAGTATTTGTTTTGAGACTTCTCTCCTCAAAAAGGAGGGCGCCTTTAACAATGTCAAATCCCATTTTCTGAACACTACTGTCTTTCCTGTAAGTTGTTCTATTTTACCATCAAAAGCTGCTTTATGTAATTCATTAGGGTTTAACGCAACAACGTGAATTTTAAACGGATACCCTTCTATTTCAACAGATCCAAGTTGTTCGATATAACTTCGTGCTATTTTATGTGCAGTCTCATCGGGTAATGTTATTGAAAACATTTGTAAATGTTGACTTAAGTCAGTGGATACAAAGACTCCATTATCAAACACCGTATATGTCGAATCGGGCAATACCTCAACTTCTACCGTTTGGTTTTGAATTTGAAGAATTACTCCGTTGATACTATATTTAGGAATTATAAATGTGTACTCAACACCTTGAATATTGATGGTCTTCTCACATCCATTAAAAGCTTCATAAAAAGTGATAAACAGTGTGGTTTTGTTTTGAGGCGGTTGGACATACGACACCCTGTGACGGGTCAAAGAATCTAATAAAGTGGTTTTGACGTATTGATCGTCTCTAGCTAAGTCTGCAAGTGTTGCTAATGATATGCAAAAGTTATAAATTAAAGATCCTGTGGCATAAAAATCACTTTGAACATTTTCAACAGAACATCTTGTCGCATTTTCTATTTCCTGTATAATTGGAGAGAACGCCTGTGGAATGAGCGCGCGAAGGGAAAACATTTGAAGAAACAACTCTGTCACGGCTGGTTTGGGAAAAGAAGTTGTTGACATCGGCGATTTTTGAGTTGATTTTTTAGATCAATTGATACGGTGTTTAGTTTTTTTATATTGCCGATAATACAGTTTTTTTTCACAATTGGGTTGATATTTTTTTATTTTTTTTTTTGATGGAAATAATACAAATTTGGTTTGAATTTTTTTATTTAATTTGAATCATTTATTGTTAATTCATTCAACTATTTAAAAGTATATACTAGATGCATTAGTTTTAAAATAAAAAGGATTGTTTTAATTACAATTTATAGTTTATTAAATTATTGTGGAACTAAAATTGTTGATGGCTAAAATTAGAATGGTAGAACGATTCGAATAAAACCGAAAATCACTGTGTACAATTTTGAAAAATAAGTTTTTAGTTTGTTTTTTTACCTCGAAAAATGCATGAAAATTCCCCAACATAACTCAAATTAATAAAAAGAAAAAATCTTACATTTCGATAATTAAAAAGCAGAACGAAAGGAAATTTAAAGCTGGAAAAAACTTGAAAATTAGGTATGTTGTTGCTGTTTGCCTTAGTTCTTTCAATACACGCGTGGTGCGATCACCGAGACGTTATCGGAAAAGATCTCATCGACGGCACACTTGCTGGCTGCCTTGCTGGAAAGCACACTTACGCTGCTGCTGTTGCGTTTACTGATGACGGAAAGTTCAACTTGAACGTCATGAAGAACAGTGCTTATCTCAGAGGTGCTGGGTTCAGAGAAAAGGGCATCGACTTCATCTTCAGACCATGCGTCTCTTGTGGTGACACTGCCGGACAGCTCTCTGGATACCACGTCAATTCTGTTCAATTCAGCCACAACGGTGTTATTGTTGAAATTAGAGTTGGCCAATGGTCATCGAACAAACAAACCAACATTGCTGAGATGGAGTCATTGATGAAGGCTGCTCTTAAAGTCAACAACGACAAAGAGCCGGTCATGATATTGACTTCGAAAGAAGACTGGGAAGCTATTTTCGGAGCTGATTACGTTTCTGACATTGCAAGAGCATTCCCACTTATATATGTTGGAGATACTAATGACAATATGGACGACTTCGTTGCTTTCGGAAGTTGGACTAAGGCCACCGAAAAGATGAAAGGTGGAAAGGTCTTGTTGTGCAACACTTCTCTTCTCCAAACCGTGAGATGCTGATGCCTATTAATTTTTTTCGTTAATTAATTATCTTTATCTTTTACTATCTTATACTTATAATATAATAAAAGTATTATGTAGTTTAATTTAATAATATAATAATTAAACCATTTTTGAAAATAGTTAATAATTATCATATTATTAACTATAATTAATAAAACTATTTTTTTGTAATTAATAAATATTATTTTTAATATTATACTATTATAACTATTATAATATTATAAAAAAATTACATTTAAATAATAAAAAATGGTATGAAACATTTATATATAAATGAATGACGAACTTTAAAAGAAGAACTTTCTAAGTATTGGAGATGAAGAATACTATTGTTACGACGACAAACACCCACTTTCAATCGATCTTTCTGAACGTGATGCAGCTGACAACCCGTCCACAAATTGCGGATGTTCTTAAAAGTTACCAAGACTTTACTACAGAAACCTTACTCAAAACTTTACCACTTTCACAGAACAGAGAAAAGTTAATTATTTGTGACAGACACTCGTTTTCGATGATGGAGTTAGTTGCCGGACAATTTCTTCAAGACCAAAACTATAAAATCATCGACATGATCTGTTATGACGACTTCAAAGACACTAAGGCGTTTGTCGAAAAGTTGTTTAGAGACCGTTTTGCATTCATTGTTGTCACCGAATCGACGACCAATGCGGCCATTCGAGCAATTGACTTTGTCGAGAAGGCGACTGCGATGTTTAACGAATTGACGAAAAAGAATTTTACTATCACCCCAGACAACTTTTTCTTCTTCAGACTTCCACGATTCACTCCATTTGATGGGAAATTGCTGGAGCCATATAAAAACAAATTCCGCATTGGGAAGATCGATGTGCCTGTTGGAGTGTTACAGTCAACACTTTTCTCTATGCAGCAAGACGACGCGTTTGTGAGACTTTTTGCTGAACGGGATATCTCCGTTGTTTCAGAAGTGTTCAATGCTTTGGAGAACTTTCAAAAGAAGTTTGGGTACATCCAGAAGATCCAGAGTAGAGGGTGTTATTCTCATCAATTAGCCGAGATGATGAACAACAAGAGAAATTATGATGAATTTAATAAAGAAATAGACTTCATGTATGTCGTCGACAGAAGTTTTGACTTGTTAACGCCCGAATTGATTGCGTCGAATTATGAAAGTTTAATAGACGACACATTTGGGATCAACGATGACTGCACCACAGTACCAGTGGACTTAAAGTACTTTGAAAAGACGTGTAATGGACCGAAAGAGAGTGATCCGTTGTATCAAGTGTTAGCACAGAGAGGGAGTGGGATCATCCCATTACATGGGAATTGGTATAATGATGCGAGAGACTTGTTCTTTTTGGATGTGCCAAAAGTGCTTTCCGAGAAGGTGCAATTGACGAAGGAATTGAAAGAAAAGAGTTTGCAGGAGGAGAACATCTTGAAAAAAATCGAGAAGACTACACACTTCAATATGTGTATGACCTTTGTCACATTACATCCACAACTCTATCAAACTATTAATAAAAGTACTAACGGATTCGACTTTATCGAGAAGATGGACAAACAATTCACATTCTTCGATAATACATTTTCTACTACAAAACAAATCACGGCAGGTATGTTTAAACAAGACATCGCGGGTCCTGTCATCGAACTGTTACTACTTGGGAAGCACGACGAGGCACTGAGACAACTTTCAATGATATCAGCGGGGTGCGATGGAATAAAACCAGAGACATTTGAAGAGATCAAAACCGCATTCATTCAGTTCAATGGAGGAAAAGAAGTTGATTTGTGGAGTAAGTTGGAGATGTCCGGGATGTTGAAGAAAGTAGGGGAGAGGAATCGGACATACTCTGCTATTAACAGTGCGCTCAGAATTTATGAGAAAGATGGAAAGACTTTATATTCGGGATACACTCCACTCATTGCTAAGACTCTTGAAAATATAGTCCAACCGGAAGTTGTCGAAGAAGCACAGAAAAGCTTGTTGAAGTCGATGACCAAAATAGTCTCAAAGACACTCCCAGAAATTCTACCCGAAGACGAACAAATCAAAGTCACTGATGTAAAGGGAAAGATCGAAGGCAACCCGAAGAGTATATTAGTTTTTGTTATAGGTGGTATTACACTTGGAGAAATAGCTACGTTAAGAAACTTAAGTAATGTCATCAAGAGACCTATTATTATTGGAAGCACTAACATTATTAGGAAAAATTCGACACTCCTCGGACAGATCCAGAAATCACTTGACTTCGAGAGATTTAACTTTAATTGATACAGTTGTCGTTCTATTTTTGTGACAATAAAAGGTAGAATAATACTATTAATTGTTATAACCAAAGAAGTTAAAATAGATTAGAAGGGAAACGTCTGAGGTAAATAAGAAGAAAGATGGTATAGACAGTCTGCATCATTCTTTTTGACAACAGAAGCTAACCAACTTGGAACATTTCCGCGGGGATCTCCTTTGACTATTCGAATCAAAACAAATCCATCGTCTTTTGGTACCAATTTCATGCCTACAGTTATGAATCCACGAACTGTATCGTTGGAATATGTATTGTGTTGGGTCGAATTGACGGATTCTAGAATCAGATAATAACAGCCGTCTTTTATAAACCATTTCCAAACAAAAACAAAGTCTCTGTTTGATAAAGGCCATGGCGCTTTGTGAAGAAAATATCCCAAAGCACAAGTATTATCATCGTAAATGTCTATTAATTCAAAAGAAAGGAAATCTTTATCAATATTTTTCTGATTTTCAAGTGACCCACCTTTAAGAAACTCAAAAGTCTTCTTTATGTCTGCTTTAATTGTTGTTTGGCTCTTCAAATACAAGATCGAACCTTCTTGTGGTCTGTCTGATACTTCAATTTCCGAATGTGCATAACTCAATGGAGTCCAATTGTCTGCTAACATCTCATCCATCCAACTTTCCATCTTCTTTCCTTTTGCAATTACTTCTTCTTTCGTCGAACAAGAATCAAGGTTCTCTATATCTACCGACATTTCCTTGAATTTTAAAGTTTTTTTCTGTACTTTTATAGTTAATATTTTGACCAAAAAGTTAATAACAAAGAATTCTATTTTAATAAACCATTTTCCTATTATTGGAATTCCATTTTGTCATTTTTTAGTTTGGAATTAAAAAACTGTAAAAAATTCCATTTTTCGAATTATTTTCAACATCATGAAAAACAAAGAGTTACTTAATTTTGGATGATAGCCAGTCTAAGCCCTCATAAAGCCCATCACCATTCGTGGCACATGAATTCTGACAAAACCACTCTCTCCCTTTGATGTATTGAAGACCAAGCCCGCTGACTATGTCAGACACTGAAAGCGCTTGTGGAAGATCGTGTTTGTTGGCAAACACAAGAAGGGGAACACCAATCAACTCATCTGTGTTGAGTACTGTCTGTAACACACTTTTCGCCTCAGAAAGACGTTCTCTGTCGTTGGAGTCTAACACGAATATGATGGCATTTGAACTACTGTTGTAATGTCTCCAGAGTGGAGGAATCTTCTGTTCATTAATGTCGAAGATGTTGAAGTGAAGGTTTTTGAAGTCGACTCTCTCCGCGTTGAACCCGATAGTGGGTATTGTTGTCACGTTCTCCCCAAGACGCAGTTTGTAGAGAATAGATGTCTTTCCTGCTGCGTCAAGACCTATCATCAGAACACGCGCTTCTTTCTTTCTAAACAAGGTATCGAGCCAATTTCCCATTAATGAATGAACTAATCGTTTTGATGCGTTTAATTATACAAAGAGAACACATCTCTTGCTCTCAGTCACATAGCATTTCTTATGTTACTGTTCAAGACAAGTGTTCTGCTGTGATTTTGATATTATTATAATTTATAATATTTTTTAATTATATAATTTTAATAAATTTATTAATATTTAGTAAATATATCAATTTATAAAATTAATAAATTATTAGAAAGCCAAATAGAGTGTAAGTAATCACAAGTATACTTACTATATCATTTTATTATATTTTTGTGCAATGGAGGTTTAGTTAATTATATACATGTATAGATCAGGTTTTCAACAACATGAACAAAACTTGACACTTAACTGTGACTTTAAATATTTTTTATTTCAAAAGTTTCTTACTGTTGAGTTCAACAGTTAGAGACTTATATAACTTTGTTCTATAATATTGTTGTTAAATATAATCAATACATATAAAAATCATATATAATTTGATATAATATATTGTTCAAAAGTAATTTTGACAAGTTACCTTATATAGCCATTTTTTAATGGCTTAAATTCAAATTACAGTCATTATTCGATATAAGAGAGAAAAATAAGAGGAAGCCCTTATATCGAATAATAGAAAAAAAAATAAAAAAAAGATATTTATGTGTTTGCTTTTTGTTGGTTATTTCATTATAAAAACTTAAAATGGTAATAATTGGATTAATTTGTCACTAAGTTAAAAAGTCAAATAAAATAATATAAAAACCATGTTTTATTAAATTTTTAATAAAACATTTTTATTAAAATAAACAAAATAATAAATTTATAATAAAAATAGATAAACAAGTAAATTTTATTTAGAAATAATACAATGAATGTATTTGCATTCTTTCAAAAAGAATACTTTCCTTGACAACAACGATTCATTCCGTTCATTAACATTTACAGGAATGTCTTCATTTTCAGGTTCAATATTATGTAATCTTTTTTGTAATTCAAAAATTGTTTTATCTATTTGCTCTTTTTGGACAATAAGCGTCTGAATATTTTCTTTGATATCTTCAACTTCTTTTTCGTTTATTTTTAACAAAGTATTCGTGTCGTTGTTATACTCTTCATTCGTCATTGAAGCGGGTATATTTTCTCCTTCAAATTCCCAGTCATAACGAGGATCAATAATTTCGTCATAGTCTTCAAAGCAATTGCGAAACCCAGCGTGTTCCCAACAATTGGTTATTGTCATCTTAGTCACTTTATCCCAAGCATTTACACAAATCTCAATTGCGTTACCAACTGTGAAAGTAGGCAACATTCTCTTGAGGTTTACCGAACTTAATACAACATCCATAAAAAGGCGATGGTAATGCCTCTTAAAAGACATAATTATACCGGCATCATCTGGTTGATATTTGGATGTTGAATTTTCAGGAAGGAAAGTGAGAACTATATGCCTCAAACCAGTGAGTTCATACACGAAACAATTCTTTTGATCCTTGCCTTTAAACTCGTATCTCTCATCAAGATCAAAAAGTTCGTTATTTGTTTTCAACGTCAAAGTGTGGCTGGGACAATTGTCAACTATTAAAAGAATAGTTCTATTTGGAGTTAAGCGATCAATTTCGTCATCCCAGGATTTCAACCAATAATGAAAGATATAAGTGGTCATCCATGATTTTTTCTGGTTGATGTATATTGTTTTAAAGATAGTAAGGTGAGGGTCTTTAAACCATCTTGGGTTTTTTGTTGGTCCGATAACCAAAAGAGGTCTTTTCTCTCCCACGAGAGAAGTACAAATCATTAAAGAAATACGAGCTTTTGACACTTTATAACCACTCTTCTGTGAATCATCAAGTGTCCTTTCGGGCAAAGCCATATAATACAAACCAGTTTCGTCGGCGTTGTATACATCTTCTTTGGGGAACTCATTAACAACCTTTAACAGTTCTTCGAAAAGAGGACGAACCTTTACCAAATCTACAGAAGCCGCTTCTCCATGAGTTTTGTACATTTTAAAATTGTTTCTCTTGCAAAAATTTTGGGCCCATCCAATAGAAGCACCTTGGTGAATAGTATCTGAGTGTTCTTGAATAAAACATCTGGCTTGGGAAACCAACATAAAATAATCAATTGATATTCCCGCTTCACGAACTTCATGAAACCAATTGATCATTGCTTCCTCAAGTTCCGGGTTCTGTGGTTTTCTTATTCGTTTATACGAGGATGGAAAGTTTATCAATGTTTCTTTAGAAATTGAACGCAAATGATAAACTTGCTTTGGAGAAATTACTATTTTTAGTTGTTGTCTTACAACTTCGATTACTTTCTGTGTATTTTGATAAAGATCAATTAATTCAATAATTTTTATTTTGTCTTGTAACATCAATGATGTTCTCGTTTTAACACGTTTGGATTGCATTAAAACTTAATGATTTAACAGATTTATTTGAAGTTTTAAGTCGAAACAAAGTTAGATACAAAAGTTTTATTTATTATGTTAATTGTGTTAATATATTTGTCTTTGTTTTTTTGATATATTATAAAATTTATTATTCATTTAAGATAAAAATAATTGCCAATTGTTTTCAAGACATAGGCAAAGTGTTTATTTTGGTTAGAAAAAAATTAAAAATAAAAAAAATATTTTTGTGACAAAAAACAAACCGAGGTATTTATTTGTTAATTATACAATTCCTCATTTTTTCCTTTATATCGAATAACATTGGTACATGGTATTCCCTTATATCGAATAATGACTGTATTTTTAATTATTCAATTGACAATTTAATTATCATTTTTCTCTGATTTGTCAAATAATAATGACAAATTCAATTTTTTTGTTGAACTAACCCTTCAAATAATTTTAATTTATTAACTAATTAGTTTATTAAAACTAATTATTATTATTATTTAAATGATAGTCTTTTCAAATTTAAGTTGAAGTTATAATAATTAAAAAAATAGATAATAATACTAACCAGTTATTTGTCATGTTTTGAACAAATTGTGTCAGTTTCAATAAGTTTGTGTTTTCGATTTATTAAACGATTCACAACTTTCGATATGTTTTAATTGAATTATTCTGATAATAATTAACTTGAAGTTTTTAATGAATTGTATTATTAAGGTATAATATTTTAATATTATTTTATAATTAAATGTGTCTTATAATAAAATTTAATTACCATCTAAAAAATACACAATAGCCTTTTTTCGACTAACTTATAATTTAAAATGTTATTGGGATTATCTGGTAAATGTTTTTTATTTTTGTTATTTTTTTTTGACTTAATATCATAATCAAAAACATTATTTTATTTACTCCCTTATTTCAATAAATTACAGGAGATTTTGTTGTAAAAAACTGACTTTTCAGGAGAAGTGTTTTTATTTGCTCATTTTGTCGTTTTAGTGTTATTGTTTATAGAAATAATTCATTTCATTAACTTCAATTCCCGCTATTTACGTATTTTATTGTGGATTGTTTTCATACTTCTTTAACTATTTTTGCAACACCAATAAATCTTCGCTTATTTTCTTTTTTAACTCCACCACAACACATCCATTTATTCTTTTTGTATTTGATGTGCTATTAATTATAATTAAAAATATTATTTATATTAATTTGACATTTTTAAATAGACTGACTATATCACCAATTCTATCAATATGCACTTTTAACATTCCCTCTAATATCCCTTGTTTTAGCGGTTAATTCTTTAATTTATACCCCATTAAAAAGATTGACAAAACAAGAAATCATTATACATTTTTTGCCGTACGATAACACTTCCCGTTTTTATATATAACAACTTTTTATTATATTTATCAGTCTATTATAATTTTCTTTACTAATGATACTTGACAAATTAGAGATTATTATACCATTAAGTTCGACGAATATAATATTCCATATCATTATAAAAATCATAACAAACCATGATTAACATTTCAATTATATTCTACCCTCTTTTTTTAAATCTCTTTTTTCATATTCACTTTATGACAGTGCACTTACTTAACGACCCAACACTCACTTTACACTCTGTCTTCGATTTATCAAAACAGATCTTCTTGGAACCTGAAGACTTCATCCCAACAGAAACAGATAAGTTCATTTGGTCCAGTGTTTTAAACAACTCGCAACCATTCTCCGTCGCAATATATGAAAAAGTATTAACTGCACTTCACAACCAATGGATGTCTTACTCATCGATCTCTCAACCAACATCCCCACAACCAGTCAATGAGTTACACCCATCTCCGCCATCCCCTCATCCCCAAGAAGAAACAACAACACCAAACAATTCGCCAGTCGATAAATCGGAACAAATACAAAACAGTGTTCTACCCGTCATGACTCCTCAAAAACAAAGAAGACCCCGATTACCAGAGAAAGGAAGTTTAAAAAGCAAGTCGTTACAATGCATACCGTATTCCACAGAGTTACTTGCAAGAGGTGAAATTGCCCTCAGAGGAAGAAAAGCGTTGAAAATCAATACCACACAAAAGTCACAACAGAACGAATGGAAACTTTTTGAAACAATTTTAAGCCACAAAACAAAGAAAGCGAATGTGAAGGCATTTGATGATAATACACCACAAGAAAATCTGAAATGCATTACAAAGGATTTAACACAAGAAAACACACACGATAACGTTGGGAATACAAAGGAACAAGAACAAAACAGGAGTGGTGTTGTGGACCAATACTTATTAATGAAAAAGCAGCGAAATGAAATGTGTGGTGGGCGACTGAATATATCGCTCAACGACGATGCCGAGGGAATCACAATTGGAACGATCAAAGAAATGATGCGAGGCGATATGAGTCAGATCTTTGTTCAAAAACAGAAGGAGTATTACAACGGTTTAATGATCCTCACTGGACTCTATTTGAATGTCATTCGTCATTATATAAGAACAGAATATATCGCAACATACACAAAAGCATTAAAAAGTATCGATAACATCATTCCATCTATTATGTCACTTGAAAGGAGAGTCATGCGAATATTCAGTGTGAACGATGGGCAAGACGACGTTGAAAAGGTGATGGCGTGGTATGGCAAAGAACTGGTGAGTTACTCTGTGTTTATTGAGAAGTTTTATCGCATCCAGAAGATCGGAGAACTACAAAGCGTCGCACAACTCTCATCTGAATTTGAGAGTGGAAAAATCGAATGGGAGGCGAAAGGATACCATGTACCCCCCTTCATGGAATTATTAGAGTCGCCAATTCAACAATATGGCCGGATTGGCGTGTACATCACTCACATCATGAACACCAAACCAATCAGTCCAAACGTGAAAACAGCTGCGCAGATGTACATTGATGTGACTGAGAGTATTGGCGGTTATGAAGTGAAAAAGGTTTCAAAGACCTTTTCGGAAGACTTCTCGCGTAAAGACCGTAAGTTAGTGTGGTTTGGTGGGATCAGATTGTCTTCGAAAGAGTATAAAGGGAAAGAGTGGCGCTTATGTGTGTTATTCAATGATATCTTTGTCATCGGCAAAGTCGATATTAGAGATGACTTTAAGTCCGAGAAAGATGTCTTACTCAAATTTGAGAATTCTCCGTTTGGCAAGAAGATCGAAGAGCTTGAAAAGTACAAATGCAGAGTGGAGTCCAAATTAATAGTATCTAACATCAAAGTGTGTTCGATGAAGAATCAGACTTTTGTGATCAACAACATCATGTGCACTTGTTCAAGTACTCAACAAAAAGTATGTTGGGAAGATGCGTTCAAGTCCGTCAAACCACAGTTACTTCTCTAGATCGTTCTGTTTATTAATTTGTCTTTTGTTTGTGTTTGAATGGTGTTGTACAAGATTTTAATAATTATAATAATAATAATATTAATTTAATAATAACTATATAATATATTTTAATAATTATTATAATGATTAAATATATTACTATAATTAATAATTAAAAAAACTAAATAAAAATTCAATCATCAATTATTCGGAGTCAGAAGATGAGTCTGAAGAGCTGTCTGAGCTCTGTGAAGCCGAAGAACTGCTTGAAGAGCTGCTCGAAGAACTTGATGAGCTTTCTTTCTTCTTTTCCTCTTTCTTTTCTTTCTTGATTTCAGTCTTTACTTGAGTTTTCTCGACTTTTGGCTCTTTCTTGATTTCGACTTTCTCGACCTTTACTTCCGCCTTCTTTTCAGTTGGTTTCTCTCCCTTTGGTGCTTCCTCTTCTCCTTTCTTTGTTGGAGCGATGTATGGGACTGATTTTGTGTATTCTGCTGGAGTTTTGTCGGTTGGTTTTCCATACTTCTCAAGCTTTCCTTCAGCAACAAGCTTCTTCTTTTGTTGTGCGAATGGGCCAAGTCCCCACTTGCGTGGATACAAGTCCTTATCCATAATGACTCTCTTAATGGCAGCAACAACACCATATTGGCAGCTGCTCATCTCTTCACTGGTCATCTTAGCAATACCAAGGGCAATAGCCTCACCCTTAGTAGTCATCAAGACAACGATCTCGTTCATGGTGATGTCCTTAGCGTATCTCAAAAGGCCCGGAATCATTAATTTAGCGCCATAGCAGATAGCGTTAACAGTGGAATCCTTCACAACAATTCTCTTGTAGTTTGTGAGTAACTTCTCGAGTGGCTTGACGCAGTATCTCAAGTAGCTTTCATCACCATGGTTCTCATACAAGTACATGGAATCCATGACATCATGGAGAGTCACCATGTCATCCTTCTCACACAAATTTCCAGAACGAACTCTTCTGAGCTCTTCCATATGAGCGCCGGTCCCGGACAAATATCCCAAATGGACGCAAAGGGTTCTCATATAGGTACCGGCTTGGCATTCAGTTCTGAACAATGCAAGTCCTTGTTCCTTATCCATCTCAAGTACTTCAGTCTTGTAAATGGTTCTAATTCTAAGGGTTCTCTTAACAGCAGCAATGACTGGTGGAAGTTGGAAGAGGGCACCGGTGAGTGTCTTGATGGTCATCTCCATCTTCTTCTCGTCTTCAATTGGGCTGTGGAATTTGCAGACACAGACGTACTCCTTTCCGGCGTCTTGTTGCGATTTTACAAGTCTGGTAGCTCTCTCAATGCACACAATGAGGCACCCGGTGACGGCTGGATCTAATGTTCCAGAGTGACCAGTCTTCTCGACTTTTAAAATTCTCTTCAACCACGCAACGACTTCGTGAGATGATGGGTTGGCGGGTTTGTCCAAGTTGATGATACCGTACTTAAGATGTTCCTTAAGTGGTCTGTTTGTTGGGGAGTTACCAGCTGAAGCTGGAGTGTATTGTCCAGAGCGGATCTCAAGTTGGTCGTAATTTTTCAAGAGATATGGCCACTTTGAGTAATCGGGGGTGGTCTTTTCGTCGGAGGGCTTGATGACAAAGTCGGACATTCTGATAAAGAAGAAACTCAAGGGTTTGTTTTGTATATCATGTAGGGTTTCAAGGGTTCATTCATTTTTTGTTTTTTAATAACACTTTTGTTTTTTTTATAGATTAGTTATAGTTTATTTATATTTTTTATATAGTTTAATAAAGACCAATTTATGTAATCAAAAGTTCAGTTTGTTGTGACGGAAGATATGAAAGGCAAGGGCTTGTGGGACAGAGGGACCGATAGACATAAGAAGAAGACACAACGAAAAAGAAAGGGTTTTATTAAAAATGTATGATTACGATTAAGTAATCACTGGTGTTTACTGTGAGTATTTTGATTTTGTAGTTTTATATTATTTATTGTTTTTAAGTTTGGATATGATAGATATAAAACTTTATTATTACTTTGTTTACAATAAAGTGGCTATACTTTAATTTTAAAATGTTGTTTATATCTAGCAGATGATAATGAACAACAACGTGTTTTTAATGTCTTATTGAATATGGTAAACAAATTATTTTGTGTTTGATGTTATAATCAACATTTTGAGTTCTTTATGCTGTTAATAATTGAGGAATACATTACTCAACATTTTTTCATATAGTTTGGATGGTTATCAAGTAAATATAATTAAGATAAATAACTCAACAAATATTAAGTGTGTTATATAATATCGATTCATCTTTGAAGACGTTCTTGTTTACCAAAAAACAATAAGATAAAAACAGTTTGCATTTATTATCATTTCAGAAATAATAATTAATACACAAAATATTATAATAACATATTTTATAAATTATAAACCCAATAATTAATAAATGTTAGTCAAAAAGGTTGCCAATAACTGGAGGTAAGTGACAAAAATAATAGAATAGAAATGCTGATTCAAAGGCAAAATAGTATTTTAACCCAAAGAAAAACTCAATTGTTTTTTTAAAGGTTGAGCATCTAAAAAAACAGAATTAATAAAAAAAGAAGAAATAAAATAATAAAATATAGTATTATAACAATAATAAATATATTTAGATTTATTTATATAAGTCCAAATATATATAAAGTTGAGGTGAGGCATCTAACATGCAATTATTAGACTCTATTCACATGAAGAGTGCATCACAAGACCCCCAGACATCATTTGACTCTCCAGTCAAAACGCGCCGCATTCGAGAAAAGATAGAGAGTATGGACGACATCTTTGTTAGAATGTATTTAATATCCAAACTGATTCAAAGCAACTTTATTGTTGAAATCACTTCAGGGAGGCGGTGTGGTGGTGTTTGTAACATTGAAATCACAACGATATATAAAAAGTCCCAAGATAAAAACAGTCAGAGTATCACCACTTATTATGCATATGATTTAACTTTAAATATCGAGGATCGAATGAATGCAATGGACAAAAGGCTTTTTGAGATACTTAAAGAAAATGGGTATGATGTGGAAACGTCGTTTGAAAATAACAAGAGAAATGTTACTGGGGTTTTGTTTATGAAAAATGGAAAGAAGTTGATAACAAGAAGACCAATGACGATCACAAGGGGAAAGCAGTGGTATGAATCAATGCAACAGAAAATTGAAGCAGCATATTTGAGAAGTTTGCGGCTCGAAAAGAGTTCGTGAATGTGTCTTGTGTGTTCTTTGTACTTTTTAGTTTTTTCAGGTTATTTCGTTTCTAATTATTTTCATGGAACAATGAATGACATGCCAATTAGGATGATTAACTTGGAAAGGTGCTTATTATTTTAGCTTTTAACTATAACTTGAAAGTAAGACAACAAAGTTTAAAATTTATAAATGTTTTATAAGTATAATTACTATCAACCATTTTCAATTAAATTATTGGCGATTATTTTTTAACAAGAAGGAAGTATTTGAATAACACAAAAGCGTAGCACTTACACTTGAAAAAACAACAGATACTTCTTTATTTCAGTACTGTTAGTTGAATAGTTATAATAATAATATGTAACAACAAATACACAATAAAACAAATCTTTGAAGCAAAAAAATCTTTGTTAAAATATGCTGTTTGTATATGAAAAATAAGATCATCGAATTTTTTTTAGTTCATAATACCAAAATGACAAATTCTCGATATAATAATTACGTTATCAAACATTACAAGACGAAATGCCGTGAATATTAAGTATCAAAATACCGCACCGAATGAACATCAGTGAAGTATTTTGATATATATAGGCTGTGTCTGAACTAAGAAAAACACAAGCATGCAAGACTTCAAAAACCTCACTAAAGGTCGGCATAGTGTTGAAAAGCCCAATTCTGTAATTAAAGCAGCAGAAGAATTATCAGACAAGATGTACATAGCCAATGTACGAAATCGTTTACGTCAATTAAACAGCCCCACTGTTAATGACTGCAGAAGGTGGTTTTGGGAGTTGATGCAGAATGCCAAGGATTCCATTGCTGGTATCAAAGGGTGGAATAAGAAGATAGAGATTACTGCCAAAGTGGTGGAAGAGACTTTGACAAATGGTCAAACACTTAAGACGTTTGTCTTTTCTCACAATGGGGCTCCATTCACTGGGAAGTCACAATATGCTCTCCTCTACAAATATTCCGAAGGGAAAGCAAACCAGTCTGAATCAACTGGAAGGTTTGGTACTGGATTTTTGACCACGCACACGTTGTCGAAAGAAGTAAATATAGTTAGTAATGTTTATGATGATGACGATGTTAAAAACACATACAAAGGTTTTACTGTTGAACTTCATAGAGAAGGGAAGAGTGATGGAGATTTACTTGCTGGTGTTAAAAAGATGAGAGAATCTCTTTGCTTTTCTAATGAACCAAACAAATTGACGTCTTATTATTATCCACTGAAGAATGAAAACAATATAAAAGCACTTGAGATGGGTTTAAGTAATTTTGAAGATAACATCGTCCAGACCCTCCTTTTTTGTCCAGAAGTTGGTAAGGTGACTATTTCAGATACCAAAAATGAGACAATATATAAGCCACTTAGAATCTTCAAAGACAAGAGTTACAAAAGTGCAGATGTTGAAATACATGAGTTCGAGACAATAAGAAATGGAGAATCAACAATCAGACACTTCTTGGTCATTAACAATGTCAATAACCATTCAGAAGAACTCACACAAAGATTCCAAAATGAAAGAACTTTGAGAACACAAATTGCTGTGGAATATGTTGAAGAAAACAATACAAAGAAATTAGTGGAAACAAAAGGTCCTTCACTGTATTGTGTCTTTCCTCTTGTTGGCTCTGAACAATTACAACTTCCATTTTTATTGAATTCCCCAGATTTTGAACCGGACTCTGAAAGAGAAGCATTGTATTTGTCCGGATCAGAATTTGATGAGGACAAAATTATTACGGATGTTGGGACTAATAAACTGATTTTGAAACAAGTATTTATTAAAGCCAATACATCATTTGAAAATGATTATGAAAGGCTTGTGGACTATTTGATTAGTAACAAATACAAAGAACTCCACCTTGTCGCTCGAGGATTGAGTAAAAATCCAAGTATAGAGAAGCACTTTGACTCAAGATGGTATCAAACTGAAATATTGGAAAAGATGAGGAAAACCGTCATGAACAAAACACTTGTCGAGACAGACAATGGACTACAACCAATGTACAAAGGGAAAAACATTAACATCAGAATCCCAACAATGGACGATGAAAATGAGAATTTCAAAAAATTCTATGAGTTACTCAAACTGTATGGATACAAGATGCCGCTGTTTGATAAATTGAAGTCGTGGAATTCAATAATGTGGGAAAGCTCGAAAGTGAATGTGAATGTCGAGAAATTAGTGAAAGAAATCAATTCATTTGAAAAGATGAGTAACGAAAAATTCAACATGACACCAAAAGCCAAAGTAGTGTTTATGAATGCATTCATCAAATTTTTGGTTAAATTTAATAAGGATCTATCATTCTTTTCAGTGTATAAATTGTTGCCAACTATGGATGGCAATTTTGTTAGTTTCAAACGAGAGGAAGGCAAAAAGACACTTATGAATTGCAATAAAGTCTCAGATGAACTTATTGATTGTATTGAAGACCTGAAATGTGATTTGAAGAAACATGCACTTTACAAAGGAATTTCATTTGCAAATATTGAAGAAGAAACAAATAAAACAATGTCTATTTTCATTAACGAAACTGTGATTAAAGGAAAGGAAATAATTGAAAAACAGAACAGAGTCCCAGCTCAGACCGTTAACTCAAAAAAATCAAAAGCAGCTTTTCAGGACAAAACACAACAAAGTCAAAACGACAAGGACAAAGCATTTATTAACCTCATTATACCTCTAATAAGACGTGTGACTAAATCTAATGACCAAAAGTTTGATGGTTTTAGAGACTTTGTGTATAACGTTGCCTGCAAATTTTTCCCAAGTGAAATGAAACGAGCTGAAAAGAAAATCTGCAATGATATTGATGAAAATGCATGGAATGATGTTGATGGAATGTTTTTAGATATTGTCATGAGAAGAATAGAAGGGAGTGAGAAACTAGATGTTGTGCTCGACAATTATAAAATGACTATGAATATGTACAATGTACTTCTTAAGAATTCTCAGATTATTATTGGCGACAAATTCAATTCTCTTAAAGTATTACCAAACCAGAAGGGAGAACTGAAGGCTGCGTCCGAGCTTTATAAAGACTTGAATGTACCCGAAGAATTTAAAGGAGTGGACTATGCAAATTGTGGAGTTGATGCGAAAGGATACTTACTTCACAATGAGTGCACGTTGGATCTTAACAAAACAAAGTCAATAGAAGATGTTGCAGAAGAAATTGATCAACAAATCAAAAAGAACAATTCGAGGTTTATCGATAATTTAGTTGACAAGATAGTGTTACTGCGACCAACACAAGAAGTGGATAATATGGAATTTATAACCACCTTGAACAAAATTGCTTCAAAATTGAATAACAACGCTTTTATTAGATCAATTAATTTAGAAAAAGGTGATTTGTGGAACAATGCGGGACAAATATACATCGCCAATTTATGTAACAAAGTATCAAATGGATTCACTTTAAACCAATTTGATGCAAAATTTGGACCTTTACAAAAAGCAGCAGATAAGATGGAAATACTGAAAGATATATTACAGTTTTCGTATAAAAAACGGGACGTTCAAACACTTAACAAACTCGGAGAGAGTATGTCATTATCAATGTTACATATTGTAGACGAAGAAGCATTAACATTTGTTGGTGTGTTTAACAATTTATGTAAGTGTACTGTTAACAACACCAACACATATCCTTTGAATAAAAACATCATCCATGACGAATTAATGTTCCCTGAATTGTTGGCTGTTCTCAAGACATATAAAAAGAAGGAAGTATGTGGGAAAATAGATTCCTTTGTGGATGAAGCAATATCTAAACATAGTGAAGCATGTAAAATCGACAATAATTTCAAAAAGATATTACGACTGTTGTTCACCATGCCAGAAATCAAGGACCCAAATCTATTTCCTTTAATAAATCCAAAGAAAAACAAAATTGAGTTTGACATTATCATGGAAGATAATATCAAACAAATGATCTATAAAGCATACAATTTGTTTGGCGATCAAATGGACGAAAATACACTCATGGAAAAGATTGAAAACGTTCAGGTGCTTAAAGAAGAAAACGATATTCTCCAAGCAAAACTTGAAAATGCTGAAGCGGATAAGGACTCCCTTATTCACAACCCAGAGACCAATTCACTCAAAAAACAAATGGACGACATGAAACAACAAATGCTTAATTTTTCCAGACAAATGGAACAAATGCAGAATATGTTAAAACAAAAAGATGACAAAATCAGTGAGTTGGAGATTCAACTTGAAAAAACGAGAATGCAAGAAGTTGTTCGACCGTCCCCAACACGTTTTGATTATTAATCTAATTTTGAATTATAATTTCATGTTTTACTTACTTTCATCTATTATATTATTTTATCTATTTTTATCATAAAAATGTTATTCATATTAATATAAAATATCTATTATAACTATATACTCTATTTATTATATAACACTAGTTAAATTGCTTATAATTTATAATTAAAAATTGTTTGTAGAAACCAAACTATAAAAAAACTAAAGAAAAAATCATTTTTGTTGTTGGAGAGCCAACTTCTCCACAGAGGTAACAAAGTCCGCAAACATCTCTTCTGTGCACGCCTTTTGGAAGAACGGGTTGTTGACTGACCCCTCTGTGGTAAGTCTTTGTTCCGGGTTTACGGACAAACACCCATTTACATAGTTAAGTAACACAGGAGTCCAATTTCCACCTGTAATAGGTGGTACGCCTTTTGTAGAAATTTGGAACAATGCACGAAGTGGAGGATCTTCCATATAAGGTGGATATCCTTCCATCATTTCTCTGCACATGATTCCAAGGGACCAAACGTCGACGACACAGTCATAGTCTTTTCCTTTGATGACCTAGGAATGAATACAATTAGCTTAGAAACCATTTCATTTAACTGAAACAAACTTCAGGAGCCATCCAATATGGTGTTCCGACTATAGTATTTCTCTTTGTCTTACTTTTTGTGAGTTGAACGGACACACCAAAATCAGCCAACTTTACTTCGCCTTTGTGATTGATAAGAATATTATCGGATTTAATGTCCCGATGAATTCGATGGAAGGAATGGACGTATCTTAACGCTTCATTTGTCTCACGAGCAACATAAGCAATTTGATCTTCTTTCATAGCGACTTGTGGGAAGAACTCGAGAATAGCCGTCAAGTTATTTCTGTCCATAAATTCCATTGCAATATACAACGAGTTTTCTAACTCGTAGCACCCGAAGTATCCAACGATGTTCTTATGTTTAAGTGTCTGCATGATTTTAATCTCTTGCAAGTTCAAGACCTCTTCATCTATTTTGATCTTTTTCACGGCTCGCTCCTCACCCGATGCTTTGTCGACACATTGAAATACAACACCACTCACACCTTCACCAATTTGCTGCCAATTCTCAAAGAGTGTCACTGGGTTACCCTCTTGGACTATATCTTCTATACTATTACTCTCCTTCTTTCATTTGATAAGTGTCACTGCCGTGCTAAGAAGTAATAACAAACTTAATGTAATACTCACCTCACTCTCGGGCATGGGTGGCGGGCGCAATGGTTCTTCTTCCATCTTTTTAGTAAATTCGATGACTTGCATCGCTTCCTTTTGGTTGGACTTGATTTCCTCTTTTGAAATCCCAAGACCTACAAATACAGTCTCCCACTCCGGAGGTATTCCAGTGAACCCCCCTTCTGAATATGTAATGTGTGTGACATGGTCCATAGTTTCTGGTTCGCCAATGTATTTATTTAAGACAATTGAGATAGCTGCCATCCAGAGTCCGCACTCGTCTTCTGTCGTGCACTACTCGTCATTTTCTGTATATGTAGAAATATACTATACATATAGTATATGTATAATACCACTAAATATACTATATGTATAGTAAATATATAATTTAAAAAGAAGTGAGACAAACTTGAATGAAATACGACTTGGATTGTATCGGAGAAATAAGTTGGAAACATGGCTGTTTTTTCATTTCAGGACTTCGAGTTATTGTACCAAAAGCTAAAGGGATATACCCTTTAAGGTGCAATTTTTCGGCATCAAAGTAATAGAGGATGTCACTTGTCAAAACGAACCAACGCTGGAGCCAATTACGAATGATATGGCCACGTTTCACCATATACCCTTCTTTAATGATTTTTGTGGTTGGGATTGAAATGTACGAAAATGTTGCAAGGTCGATTTGAGTGTCTGCCATTCGTTCCTTTTTTTCAGATCGTCTTCTTAGTTTTCATTTTTTTTGTTCATAGGATTTGGATTTTTTTTAAAGTTTTTTTGTAGTGATAAAAATAGAGTTGCATTTATGACTTTTATTGTCTTGGTTGGATTATTTCAGTGGTTTTTTTGATAAAACAAAACATTATGACTGCGTTGACGAACTTTATTTCAGAAAGGCATTTTTTGTAGTTTTTTTTCTATTTATTAATAATTAAATTGTACAATAAAGATTTTTATTTGAGTTATTTGTGAAGGGCAAAAACAATTAAATGGGTATAAATAGTCTTGTTTTTTTATTTAATTATACTTTGTATTTTGATATATTGGTTGAAATTCAGTGTGATTGCCGCCTTGTTTTCTTTTTCAAGATCAACGTCAAAAATTAAATAATTCGTGTTTTGATGATTCAAACTAAAAGTATAGTTCAAATTTAGTTTGTTATTACTTTTTATAATTCTAAAGCCATTTTTATTTAATATAATATAACTCTAGTTAGTAAAACTAATATGAGATGATTATTGTTCCAAAATTTATTTAAAAAAATTGATTATATTTTTAAAAACGTTTTATTGTTAAAAATAACATTTAAATTTCATTTTAATTGTATTTGATATTTTAATTAAATTATATTATTTATATTATAATATAATATAAATGTATTATACATTTATTAGTTATATATATTATAAATAATTACTTGGAATGATACCATATTATTTAATAATAAAAATAAATATTGTAACATTTTTATTTAAAATGGTTAGAGTTTAATAATTTGGTATTCATTAATTTACCTTAAAAAAACGGGGAAAAACAATAACATTTTGAAAAACAATGAATATTAGAATCATATATTCACAAATAATGTTTCTGATCGTAGCACTTTTCTTGGTGATGAATGCGTCTGCTTTCAACTTGGAAAACAACTACGACTTTAGTTGTACGACCAACTCAAATCAAGTGACAAAAAGTGCAACTACATCCTCAGTTGATGGCTCCTATTATAACATTGGGTTTTCATCACCCGATGTCACACTTTGTATGTGCACAACATTAAACACAGCACAACAACGTAACGACAAATGTGAGTTTACTGGACCGTATTGTATTCAGACAATTTTTGGTTCTATTGATCATTACAAAGAAAATTGTGTTGTGATAGTAGATAGAAACTTCAAGTTTTACATAGAAGGGGAGCAAACAGTAAAAGATTATCCGCTCCAAAATTCCGATGCATTAGTTCTAAAAAACAACATCACAGTGAGCTTATATGCGTGGTTTGAATTTAAAAATGTTGAACTAAAAGAAAACAGTCATATTACAATTCCAAGTCATTTTCATTGTAATGAAAAAATGTCATTCAACAAAGGAAGTCACATCACCTTTAATGAGTCAATTTCTTTAAGAGGAAAAATAGAAGTTCCTAATAACTATGAATTTATTTATCCTTTAATAACATCATGGATTGCTCCAGAAAATGTGATGCACATCTACCCAACGTTTGGAATGGTCGATGGCACTTCAAATTGTGTTGACGTCGTTTCAATGCAAAAAGATGTCAATGAGTATGGTGACGATATCGCAAAATATATAACTAAAGCAGTATGGAGTAACACTAATGGGTTAAACCACCTTTATATGATCAATGAAAAGTTAATTCGATATTGCCCGAATGGCTTAAATAGTGTTGATTGTAAACAATTAAAGTGTTATTTGAATGGAAACCAGTGGATGGATATAATTCCTTCAACGAATTTATTTGCATTTACAGCACCACACTGTCCATGTACAACATATGATGGATTTACTTGTACTATTTATATCGAAAATGGTATTGTCGACTTGTTATCAAAAGACTTAAACAATTTAGTTGCACCAATTAATACTCAAATTAGAAATGGAGGAAGTTACACAAATATTGTTGTTAAAAGTGAAGTCACTGCTTTTTCTTTGGCATCATAATTTGTTGCGAATTTGACTTTAGAAAACGTCTTTTCTTTAATAAAAGAAACAACAACAATTCAAACAACAAACATTTTAATATCACAAAATGAGAATGAAATTATTGTGAGTGATGAATATACAAATTACTTGAAATGCATTGTATTTGATAACACAAAGAAAATCACTTTTAAAGTTTTAACTCAAAATTTTGATGTTACAACACAACTTAATTTAAATAAATTGAACGTGGAAATGTCAACGGGGATTTTGGGTGTTACTTGTGTTGCTAGAAATAACAATTATATTACAGTGAATAACATTAAATTTCAATTAAATGAATTAACAACAACACTGACATTTACTATGAGTCAAAATACAATGACAACATCAACTGGTTTTGCTCAAGTTTCAATTCAAGTTGGAGAAGAAACACTTTCTTTTTCCTCTGATAAAGAAACTACAAACACTTTAATAGACTCGAAGTACACGATTACAACAGAGAGTCTTGGGACTGTTTCTCTTCCTAAAGTGATTTCATTGACTTTAGTAGTAAAGAGCTTCACTTCATTAATTTCTGAAAGAAGATTTGAGTACCCAAGTAATTTGAATACAACACAAGTACATACAATTGAAGTCACATCAACTGAAAATACACTGGAAATCACAACGGATTCATATAACGATTTTATTATAACAAATAAGAAAGAAGACTTTAACTATATAATTAATACAAATACTAATATTACTATACTTGGGGTGAAAACTGGAAGTGTCACTGTTCCAAATACATATAACAAAATACTAAAATTTGCCAGTCAGCCAACTGAAATTTCTAAGAACAAATTTTTCACATTGAGTGAAATTGGGAATATCAAAAGCAACATTAAAAGAGATGGAACAGAAATAATTTTTACATTTAATAGTCAAAATGTATCATTGAGTAATTTTGTGTTTACTAATTTGGAAGTGAAGACATTTAATGTAATAAATCCGCTTGATTTGGATATCATAAATTCCACTTTTGATAAACTTACATTAAATAGTATGAATACTGTAGTAATAACAACTTCTACATTTACAATTGATCAAATCATTAAATCAAAGTCTCAACTTACATATTTGATATCAAAAGAACATGTCACGAATGGCACATGTCGTGTAATGAAATACACTTCATTGGACTTCACTTGCATATCTTCACAAATAGAAATTGCTGAAGATGAAAATTGCTTAAATAAGATAGAAAAGAGATGTTATGAGTGTAAAGAGACGTATTATCTTTCTTCAAAATGTTTGCAATGCGGAATAAACTGTTTACATTGTTTTGACAACACGAATTGTACAATATGCGAGCAAGGTTTTGTTTTCTCAAATGGTAAATGTGTGGACTCCTGTGAAAAGCCACGGAATTCATTGTGCTTAGTTTGTGACAAACAAAAAGTTGCAAATAACATCTGCGATAGCCTTCCGGATAATTGTGAATTTTCAACAAACGGAAAATGTCTCCAATGTACTACTGGATATGTCGTTGATTCAAATGGGATATGTGAATTTATAGAAGGTTTAGCAAAATCAAATGGGATAAAATACAATCTTGTGTCGAAAGTTACTACCTAAAAAGTGGTGAATGTGTCTCTTGTGACTCCAATTGCCATCAATGTGGTATGGATGCAACATGTTATGAATGTTTATCAAATTCGTATATAAACGCAACTACGACATGTGAGAGTACATTATGTGACACTTCTACAATTCAGGACGAGAATGGAAGATGTCTTACTCCAATACCTTCATGTGAAATATATTTGAATGGATGGTGCATTCAATGTGAAGACAACATGTTACTTAATAATGGTAAATGTGGCGATTCAGTAGCACAGAACTGTCTTAAAGTTGATCCATTAGGAAAGTGTATTCGATGTGAAGAAAAGTTTTATTTGAATGACAAGCATGTCTGTGTTCCTTGTGAGAATGGTTGTATGACATGTCACAACTCGACATATTGTCTTTCCTGTAATTCGACGTTATATTTAACTTCTGGGGAGTGTAAAACACTTGATTATTTAAAAGGAAAATGCGAGCAGTATATTCCAAATGTAGGAGGGTGTCTAGTATGCAACAATAGTTATTATCCGAAGTACCCCGACTGTATATCTTGTGATATAAAGTGTTCCTTATGTAACAATGGTGATAATTGTATATCCTGTAACTCCACTAACTATTTATATGCCTCAGAATGTTATCCACAGAGTCAAATAAGAGGGTGTGCAGTGCAACCGACCACTTTAGGCTGTTCACAATGTCCTGATGGCTATTTCTCGTACCAAAATTCATGTTCAAAGTGTAATGAAAATTGTAGTACTTGTTACTCCTTAAAAGAGTGTCTTTCATGTTCTGAAGATCACGACTTAATATCCGGAAATTGTTATTCAAAGAAACAAATCCAGCACTGTACCTCTGTAATCAATTCCAAGTGCATCAAATGTTCTTTTTGGCACTCTCCAGATGATAAAGGACACTTTTGTGAAACTCAAGCTGAAGTTTGGTTTATAGTGATTCTAATTATAGTTATCATATTTATAATGATTCTTTTATTAATTGGACTCTACTTTTCTGTCATTCGTGTACTTCGTCAAGACTATTTGAATCGATTATCAAAGAACACGTGTTTATTTAAGATGTCACAATCAAACATCCAGTTTATAGAAATTGGTAATAAAATAAAGGTGGATAAACAAAAAGTGTTATTTGAAGAGAGTCAAGACAAAGATGGAAACATTCCAGTGAACAAAGAATCGAAAGAACTGTTGTGTATTGGATATTCAAATAAACAATCCGTCAAAATTAGATATGTAGCGAAAGAAACAGATAAGTATTTTATTTCTTTAAACCCAACGGGAATTACTTTATTAAATGGATTTGCATGTGAGTTTGAAATTCTAATTACCCCCAAATGCTCAAGTACAATAAATGACAAAATCAACTTTGTTGTGACTGACATGAAGAAGGGAATAGATGACATAATTTCAGTGAAAATTGAATTCGAAACGACTATCTCGACATATTTAGACTATGATGAGATTCTTGAAGAAAAAATATTAGGCGAAGGTTCATTTGGAATTGTTTACAAAGGCAAATATCGAGGGTGTGATGTTGCAATCAAAAAGATGAAACAAATGAGTGACATAGATAATGGTCTTACTGAATTTGAGAAAGAAGTATCTATGTTAGATAAATTCCGGAGTGATTATATTATTCATTTCTATGGGGCGGTTAACATATTAAACAAGATATGTATGGTTACTGAATACGCACCTTTTGGATCCCTTCAAGATGTAATGAAACATAAAAAGAGTGATGAAATTGGGATGAAACTACGAATTAAATTTTGTATGGACACATCTCAAGGAATAAGCTATTTACACGAGAATGGTATTTTACATCGAGATATCAAGCCAGACAATATATTAGTGTTTACATTAAAAATGAATGAAGGATCCCAAGTAAACGGCAAAATAACAGACTTTGGAAGTTCGAGAAATGTAAATATGATGATGACTAATATGACATTCACAGCATGTATTGGGACACCAAGTTACATGGCACCAGAAGTGTTAAATTCAGGGAATTATAAAAAGCCCGCAGATGTATATTCGTTTGCTATTACTATGTATGAATGCTTTGGATGGTCGTATGCTTTTTCTAAAGAGAAGTTCAAGTTTCCTTGGAAAATAGTCGACTTTGTGTCGAAAGGTAATTACCTTGAGAAACCAGAGAAGACTCCACAAGCGTTGTATGAGATAATACAAAAGTCGTGGAACTATATACCACAAAATAGAATTGAAATTAATGAAATTTATCGACTATTGGAAAGTCAATTTAAACAAATGAATTGATAATTGTTAATCCTTTTTTTACCTTAAATAATTCTTTACTTGATTATTTGTTGTGAATCGAGATTATTGAACTTCTAACTCGTTTTATGAATATTATTTTAATTGTTTTATTGATTTAAATATAAGAAAATAAAATCATTATATGTTTATGATAATTGAATTTTTTTGTTATGTTGTTGTTATTTATTGGATTTATTTAATTCGATATTTCAATAAATTGTTTAATGATTCGATTATTGTCAAAATTTACAATGTTTGATTCATACCACATCACAAATATCACAATAAACACTTTTTATTGAATTTGATAATTATAAACTGGTTGGGTTATCACAAGAATTTAGTGGCAAAAAAAATATTTTTTCAAAGTGTAACAATTTAATAATTTCTCAATAATGGAAATGCATATAAAATTGCCACGAGTATTACTTTCTGTTGATACTGAAGTTGCCACTTACTTTTTTGAAGTTAGCAACTCGTTTTAAAATGAATGAGTCAGTAATTTATACATTTCTAAATAGTATCATGTAAGTGAAATCTGTTTTGTATTTGTGTGTTGTGTTTGATAATAAACAACTATTTTAAACTAAAAATATTAAATTAATGAAATATTTTGTTGTATAAAAAAGAGAATAGAAAAGTAAAATGTGAATGAATTAGAAACACTTTCTGTGGACGATGGCTGGGCCAGACTCGTCGTACTCTTCCTTGGTGATCCACATGTTTTGGAAAGTGGACAATGAGGCAAGAATTGAGCCTCCGATCCAGACAGAGTACTTTCTCTCTGGTGGTGCAATGACCTTGATCTTCATTGTTGGTGGTGCAAGAGCAACCATCTCCTTCTCGAGTCTGTCGTTAATGCCTGGGTACATTGATGTTCCACCAGACAAGACGATGTTTCCGTACAAGTCCTTTCTGATATCGACATCGCATTTCATGATTGAGTTGTAAGTGGTCTCGTGAATACCTGATGCTTCCATACCAAGGAATGATGGCTGGAAGAGTGCTTCTGGGCATCTGAATCTTTCATTGCCAATGGTGATGACTTGACCATCTGGAAGTTCGTATGACTTCTCGAGTTCTGATGATGAGGCAGCCTTTTGCATTTCTTCGTTGAAGTCAAGAGCGACGTAGCAGAGCTTCTCCTTGATGTCTCTGACAATTTCTCTTTCAGCAGTTGTGGTGAAAGCATAACCTCTTTCAGTCAAGATCTTCATGAGGTAGTCTGTGAGATCACGACCAGCAAGATCAATTCTGAGAATGGCGTGTGGGAGTGAGAAACCTTCATAGATTGGGACGCAGTGAGAGACACCGTCACCAGAATCCATGACGATTCCAGTGGTTCTACCAGAGGCATACAATGAAAGGACAGCTTGAATTCCAACGTACATGGCTGGGACGTTGAAAGTCTCGAACATGATTTGTGTCATCTTTTCTCTGTTAGCCTTTGGGTTCATTGGGGCTTCAGTCAAGAGGACTGGGTGTTCTTCTGGTGCAATTCTGAGCTCGTTGTAGAAAGTGTGGTGCCAGATCTTCTCCATGTCGTCCCAGTTGTTGACAATACCGTGCTCAATTGGGTATTTCAAAGTCAAGATACCTCTCTTTGATTGTGCTTCATCTCCAACATAGGTGTCCTTGTTGCCCATACCAGCCATGACTGAGACTTGTTTTGGTCTGCCAACAATTGATGGGAAGACAGCTCGTGGTGCGTCATCACCAGCAAAACCGGCCTTGCACATACCGGATCCATTGTCTACAACAAGTGCTTGTACTTCTCCTTCTTCTCCCATTTGAATGTCTTCTTCTTTCAAGTTTGTAGCTTATATATTGTTTGGTTAAAGTTTGGTGTTAGAGTTATCGTTAGTCAGTTCTTTCAGTTCGCCAAATAGTTTTGATGTTTTTGTATTGGTTTTTTTAATAATTTTTATATTATTAGAAATAGATATTATAAAAAACATCCAACAATACATGAAATGTTATTTGATGGTGTTACTAAACGCGTATTTAAAAAATGTTATTCAAGAAATTCAACAAACAAAAAAAATCAATAAAGAAATATAACCACTTTCAACATTGTTTTAGTTGAAAGTATTTAGAGTCTCCCTTAATATTGGGTTGATAAGGAGACATACATAGGATTTAACTCCACAGTGTATAATACAGCTGTGGGACACTGAAACACACTTGTCAGTTGAGCGTTGGGAAATTGGTTATTCCCCATTGCCATATAAAAACAAGGTGTGTCCATACTAAGTGAATTGGTTTGAACCGATGTATCGGTTTGTTTTTCATCTATACCAGAAGACTGTGTTTCTTGTGTATTAGAAACGCTAGAACTCTGTTGATAATCATAAAGGTTTTCGGGTTCAGTTATCAGTGTGTTGTAGAGTTGGCAGATAGAAAGGTTATAAGGATCTAAAGTGGCCAAGTTTTGCCTTCTCGCGTAGTGTGTCTTAGGAAGTGCTCTGATAATGCCAATCACACCAACGCCAAATTCTTTGAACCCCTTCTCAGAAAATGGGCCCATCCGTGCATACTTCACTTGTCCTATTTGTTTCTTGCTTGAGTGTGTTTTTCGTGCTTCAGAATCCAATTCAAAAGTTTCAGCCAGCCATCCTGCAATAAAATTATATATTTGGGCGTCTTCATTCTTCTTGGTCTTTCTGTCCGCATCAACAATCCTTGCAAACGACGGAAACAACGAAGAAGATGTTATTGTGAAGTGGTCAAAGTTGATGAAACTTTTGTTGTTTAAAACAGGACACTTGATTCTAAAGGATGCACCATAACAATTGGAAAGACCAATAAGTGCTGCATTACTTATATACTCACGCTGGGTGCTTTCTCTTTTAGAAATGGTGTTTTTCTTTAAAGACGAGCTTGACTGGGACAATTCCATCTGTGTCACTTTTTTAATGAGTTTACAGTAATTTTAGTAACTTGATATTACAAAACTTCAACTTTATAAGTTTTTCGCTTTATTATAATTATTAAAAAATTATAACAATAATAAATAAGAATTATCGATTGTTGAGGAATTATCATTGGAATTTATAGTGGTTTTTTTTTGGAAAAAAAATGCACAACAAATTTATTAAAAAATTGGGAATCAAATAGAAACTCATCAAAATCGTCAAAAAACTGAAACAATGATTTATTGTCGTTTAGAACAATTTCCCCTTACTGTAATGTTTTTTATAAAAATAAAAATAATAAACACATTCCATTAACAATAGTTTTATTGTTATTATTAAAATTAAACTTTAATGGAGTGGAACTTTTGATACTCTTCGTTCATCATTTTCTTGGTATCGTCTTTGTTTTTAACAAATATCGATATGTCCAGTGCTGTTGTAAACCAACTCTCCGCCCTACCAAAGTCATGGGAATACCGAGACCTATTTCCTTTGTTCCACGACGTGGCCATGAGCCACTCGATTTCTGTTGGTGGGTAATTTTCGCCAACACTTTTCATAACAGTGAGGGCTTTTTTTATTGTGTTCAACGCATTTTCGTCGGGCGAATTACTCACAATCTCTCTTATCACTCTTGCGAATCGCTTTGCGTTCAATTCAGGTTCTTTGCACGTCTGTGTGATTGCGGTTTCGAGACACTTTATCCCTTCACTCGTTTTCCCAGCCGAAACACAACTCATCCCAACAAGTTCGAGAACTGAAGGGTTTGCTCCACTCTGTATCAACGAAGAAACGGCTCCCTCGACTCCGTTTCCTAAAGAAAGTGCTACCTTGACTCCAACGGTGTTGCAAGTGGTCTCCAGTTTGTCAATTGGGTTGTTACTTGATGAACCTTTTATTCTCAATTTTTCAAGGCATTCTTTTGCTTCTTTTGACATCACCATAATTTGATCGGACACTTCTTTCCCGACACTCTCTGACCCACAAGCGGCACCCATCAGACATGCCAATATTCTGTTTTCGTATAACTCGCTGTATGGTTGGAAACACTTTGATAGTTCATTGTAAACAAAAAAGCACCAGCAACACAACAACAACGAGTTTGAAGTGTAACTAGCTTTTCCCGTGTTGAAAAGAAAGGCAAGACACCACTCTACGTCTCCAGTCTCTTCACCAACAACACCAGCGCTATCACCTTGGAGCATTTCGGAAAACCTTTTCAGCAAACCAACCGAACATTCACGTTTAAGAAGTTGTTTGAAGACAACCACCGTGGTTCCAGCGGCACTGTTTCCTGGAAGTGACGCAAACATTTCTCTGAGACATTTTACGAGGATGGATTCCTCGTTTTGTTCTTCGCAAACCCCACAACATGCCTCAAGGTATTTGACTTTGTCGTCGTTCGAACTTGCTCGACGGAGCGTGGAAGATAATGCACTTGATGCACCCTCGGGATCGTGCAGATGAAGGAGACTTGAAAACAAAATAAAATCTGGTTTTAGGTCAGTACAACCACCTTCAATGGAGTTTTTTGCTGACGATGTTGCTTCGGTGTAGTTGTGCAACTCATAGCTGCAAATTGAAATGTTTTTTGATAATTCCTCAAGATGTTCAGTACATTTTGTAAGGTGCATTAATGTCGAGGCGCACGTAAACCACTCATTACCTGTTCTAAAGTTGGCGTTCTTCACATCAAAAACACCGCGCTCCCATAAGAGTGCAACAAGTGAATACACCTCTTCTGATAAAAATTGCACCTTTCCACTTTGGACGTTCTTCATTACCAACTCAATAAGATTCTGCGACGAAATGTAGTTAACAGAGTTGCAAGAGAATAAAAATTCCAAATAGCTTTGGGAGACCTCGAAGAATAAACGAGAGTCGACCACGTCTTTTTTGGAAAGTGAAGAAAGGAGAGTTTCATACCCGAAAAGCCCAAGGTCAGCATTTTTTACATCTCCAGCTGCTTTGCATATTGCAATTTTATTTGAAAATGACACATCAGGAGACGTGATAAACAACTTGAATGGTTGGATCGCAGAGTTTGGGTTTGCGAGTAACAGACACTTCACATGGACCATTTCAGAGTCTTCGTTCTTACTAAATTCCAGACTCTTTTCGATGTAACTAACCGCCTTCTCAGCATCACCCAAATGCAGGTAGCAGTTTGACACAATCTTCAAAGCCTCTCCGACCCTGACCTTGTCAGATGTCGATAATTGGATGTATTCGTTCAGCCATTCGATTGACGCTTGATACATTCCAATGTTGTACATCTCAAGAACTTTGTTATATATGAGTACCAAGAAATCCTCAATCGATTCGTTACTGTCTTTCACCAAATCCTTTGCTTTATTGAAAAACATCCACGCAAGCTCCATCTTTCCCTCTTTCCATGCAGATTGCATTCTCCATACAAACAACATCCATCCAACTTTTCGAGTGTCTTGCCGTTCTTGATTTCCAACAACGCTTTTCATCACTTCGTCATACAAAGACGTTGCTGTGTCGAAGACGTCAGACCCAAGTGAAAACTCTCCACATTCAACAAGACATTTCCCGGTCTTCCCAAGCATTTTTAGAAACACCAAATCATGCTCTCGCTTCTCAAGCATCACAAGCCGACAAGCGATCCAACGGAGCCACGAGGAATTTTTTAATGGTGTTGTGTCACCACTCTTTACAACAAAGTTCCAAAGGTCGCTCCCTTCTTTTCGTTCTTCGCCACATTTTTTCACTGCGCCAGACTCAACCAAGGCAACTTTGTCATTCAATGATTTGACAATTTCCCAGTCGACTGGAGATTTCAAAGCATTTATAGAAACAAGTATTTCACACATCAGACTTCTTTACATATTTGGCTTCCAAATTTTCTATCATTCCACACTTCTCAATCTCATTTTTTCATTTTTTTTTTGATTTTGATTTTGATTTTTGATTTCGTTCTATTTTATTATAATTTATATAATATATTATTAGTTCATATTTTATTAGTGTTATAGTTTTTTTTCAATATTTATTTAACTTTGTCGATAAAAACTTCAAATGTTTTTATTTTTAGTTTGTTTTTTTTCATCATAATTTACAAATTAATTTATTTGTTTATTCAATATTATTTAAAAACTAAATAAAACTAATAATTCAGTTTTTGTTTACAGACAGACGTTTTTTGTTTAAAATAGGTCAAGTCCTTAACTAAAATTTATAATTATAAATATAGTATAATTGTAATTATCAATTAAAAGAACCAAATTTTTAATTTTAAAAAATTATAATTGATTAGAATTATTGTATAGATAATAAATAAACTTACATTGTTGAATTTATAACAATAAGAAAAATTAACCATTGCAATTCGAAACCAAAGAACTACATCTTATAATAAAACTATTTTATGAAGTACTTTCTCTACACTTATGAAGACGAAACTCCACAAGCAAATGACACGGACGGGGGAAGTAAGCGAATTGAATATTTCAAGAAGCAGTACCGTGTGAAGTTTTATTTAAAAGCCATTTTGATCTTTTCAATAATTTTGACAGTGATTTTGGCTGTTGTGCGTGCGGTGTTTACAAAGTGGTCGTACACCTGCGACAATAAATACGCGACTTTATTCACGCGCGCGTTCGATCCCCCTTTTATTAAAATAAATACCTCGACATATTTTTACACGTTTGTTGAGCCTGCGATTCCCCTTATATTTGGTGGCGTTTTTGTTAAGACAAAATACGGCCTTATATCAAAAAACACCGAATTTCCAAGTGTTACGCTGAACACGTCTAAATATACCGTCGAAGCAAAATTCGGAGGTTGTGAGGAAAGTTCTTTTATTCAACACTACATTGAATGTGATGCAATGACACTGACATTTGGTTTGAACAAAAATTACAATGACCCGAGCCAGGAAAGTTCCGACGAGATTGTAGAAGACATTGTTCTCGTCACGGTGAAAGACCCGGACCCTGTTTATTCGATGTATGTGAAACATCACGACACTGGGTGTGTGTCTTCTTTCAATATTGTTGTCATCCCATTATATAAACAGTCTGTCTATCCTGCACGGACAGACCCACAAATTATCTGCGGCGATATCAATAATTATTTTAATTTCACAGTCGAGAAGAATAACGCAAAGCAGACCCAAAATTTTTCTCCATTCATCCAACAAATCGCCAACACAACAGAGCAGAATATAAGGTATACAATCGAGCCGAAGATATATCGTGCTCGGTTTAAAGAGAAAAGTCATGAACTCAACTTCACAAATCCAGAGCCAATTGTACTAACGCAAAAGAGTAGAGACATTCCGATTTATTCACATGATTCATTGGTTGGAGTGGTTTCTCTTTACGATAGCGCGAAAGTCACAAAATCTGTGAGGTTCCCAAACGATATGTACAATTTCTTTGGTATCGACTTCCATCCTAGCTTTAGTGTTGAAGGGTTTATCATCACCTCTGTGTTTTTTAACGAGATCAAAAATGTCTCGTGTCATTTTATTTCGAGTAACGACAGCGTGACAACGATTCAAATTAAAGCGAAGTTTTACTTTTTCAATGGCAAAATGCCCGCCTTTCTGATCAACAATTCCACCACTTCAATCTCAAATCTTAACTCAAAAATTGTCGATAATTCACAGTTCTTCAACTACGAAAACGCGTTTGTTGAGGCAGACATGTTTGAGGTTGAAATCAAGGCAGATATGCAAGGTGTTGAGAATATTGAGTCTCTCAAAATTGAAATCCCAAATTGTGATGGGTGCAATTTTGAAGGGAAATGTACCAACGGAGAGTGTCTTCCAAATAAGTAATTTACTATTAATTTATTTATTGTTTTACCATTTATTTGAAAATTAGAACAAATAGCATTGACTTTTTATTAAAAAGTTTTTAATCGAAAAAATAAATTTGATTTATTTTTTTCAATTATATTTATTTGGTTTTTATTTAATAATTTAAATAACAATTTTTTTTGTGAAACATTTCAAAAAAGTACTTTACTATTATTACTATTATTTAATAATAACAATCAACCAAACATAAAAAAGAGAAAACTCAAAACATACCAAAATTTGCAAAAATGACAATTTACAAGATGCACACATGTCGTTCAATCTCACTTGAGATTGCTGAGAGTGGAACGAGTGAGGCTGTTTAAAAAGCCTTTTTCCATTTCTTCGAACTCGGCATTTGCAGTCGCAAGGAACTTCTCGTTTTCCTTTAGCCTTTCACTGAATACATGGTACTCTTGCTTTGTATCGTAAATCTATTTGTAAGTGTTTTGTTGTTGTAATAGAAAAAACGAACGTTTTCCCATATTTTATCGATTGAGTCCAAAGCGTTTAAAACACTTTTAGTCTCCGCCTCATCAAATATTTCGTCTAAGTTTTGTTGTCGAAGCCAATTCCGTTTTCCTTCAAAATAACGCTGATCCTCTCCCATAAGACTTTCGAAGATTTGTTCTTTGTCGTGCAAAGTTTCGCCCATTCTCCTTTTTGAATTTCGCTTGGTAATCTTTTTTATTAGGTTTTATTATTATCTTCTTATTATTTTATTATTTTAAGGTTTTTCTTTGTGTGTATAGTTCGTTTTTTTAGTAAAAAATGGTTAAATTATAAATTCATTTTAATATAATTATTTTAATTATAATTTTTAATTGAATTTTTTAAAACTCATTGATTTTTATGATGATTAGTTTGCCTTAAAATTAATTATTAAAACAAATGTAAATTAATAATATACGTTAATTAAGTTTGATTGGAATTAAATTATAGTTCAGTTTTTTATTATTTTAATTAAAACTAAACTCTAATTACGATTAAGAGTCGTTTTGCTTCAAAATCTAAATTCCATGTCTCATCTTCTTCTAGAGAGAAAAAATCTTGCATAAGCTTGAGCCGACCTTTCCGGTTCTTTTCCAAAACGCAATAATCCACGTCAGACTCGAAATCACTTTCCCCGATTGAAAAGAACGATTTTTGATTTCCAAAATATAATCCACTCACCAAGTTCATTTCATTCGCATCAAAAACCCTTTCCTGCACTTTCCCATTTTTGCAAAAGCTGCAAAAACGAACAGTGTCGTAATTATATCCATGACTTTTCGCTTTGATTTCTTTTTCAAAAACAAAACCAAAGACATCTTTTTTCTCATTTTCGATGATAAAACAAACCCCTTTCTTTTTATCAATTGAATAAATCAAACTCTCTTTATTCCACCCCTCAACATCACTGTCATACAAAATGTCCATTATAATCCTTTTTACTTTTTATTAATTAGTTTTTATTATAAAAATTATTAAAATTATTTATTAACAAATAGCTTTATATAGTATTACAATACTATTATATATTATACTATTAATTTTAGTTTCTTCAATATAAAAAATAATTAGATTAATAGTAAATTTAAAATTGAGTTTTTTGAATTATTTGAATAATTTTGACGTTTTCAAATAGTCTCTCAACTATAGAAAATGTTACAATTATTCATATCTATCTGTACTTAAAGATTTAAAGTACTCACACTTACGAATACTTGACAACACATTTACACATTTGACATCTAGTTTTTGTGATATTTATTTAAAACTTTATTTTACAATAAAGTTTTAAGAATGAAATCTAGTTTATTTTTTTATATAAATAATATATTTTACAAAATAAAAATACAAGAAATTAGAATTTTTTGTAAAATGTGAATAAATTCAAAACTTTTTCATTAATTTTGAAATAATTAAATATATTATAAATACTAAATTAAAAATTTAAATGTAGTATAACATCATCCAATGATTTTGAAATAGATTAGCATTGAAATAGTTGACAGAACCATAGACACAAAACTTGTAAATACAACAACATTTTTCCCAAAAAAGATTCCAGTGATTTGCATTATGAAGAGAGCAACAACAGCCAAACATGAAGTGATTGGGAATAACAAAACGGAGTATCCCCTGTTAATGATTCTATTCCAGACTTCGTCACACTTTTTTGAATTAAATGTGAGACTCACAATTTTAGCAGACTCTCTTTTAAAGAATGTGTTAAGAGATAACTCATTAAGGTTATACATCACTTCTGGTAGTATTAAAGTATTGTCTACCATCCATAACACGAGCGAGTTCGTGGAATAAATTTGTAACAATAAAGTGAGTATCAACAAAGAAGAGAAACACAGTGATAAAATGGCCAACTTGATGTTCCAAGTCTCTTCGAGTATTTTAGAGAAAAGACGGAAGAAGACTTTGAGTGAAGTGACTGTCGTCGTAAATGTAAGTAACATCCCAGTGACTTGTTTATTTACAAACATAAATAAAGTAGATGTTAAGACCACAAGTACTAATAATCCGGAAAATAACATTTTTCGTGATGCAAGTTTGCGCTGTGACACACACTTGTCTTTAGCTGTACCAATATAGTGTTCGTAGTCGGAATATTTCTGTGGGATAATTAAATGATAGTCCGATTGAATGTCTTCCAACTCATTGAGGTCTTCCCAATTTGTAATTTCACATTTTCCATAACAATTTGTGATTCGAATTGTTTTCACGGTACTTGGAAGGGTGACGTTGTGACAATCGCAGAGAGTGACTTCTTCTAGACCAACAATGTTCTTCAAATTCAAATTTTTGTTCGTCGACGTCACATTGATGTGTGTGAACAAATACTTCGCAAAGATCTTTTCTTTCACTCGGTTGGTCTCAAACTTCTCGGAGTTATTAAAAAAGTCGAAATTGTCAAATTCAAATTTCTCAGTGAAGGCGCAGTAGTCGTCAAATCGATTCACAAACACCGGGTGTTCAAAAAAGTTCACAACTATGTGACAACTTTTTGAGAGTAAAGAAACTGTTTCGTATTGCAATTCTTCAATATTGGAATTCCATATCACAACTACTCGGGTTTTCACAGAGAGCAACTTGATAGCTTCTAAAACATCTTCTGTACATTTCTTCATGTGAATATAAAGAATTTTAAGGTTGAGAGTAAGGAGATGAGTCACAACGGCTCTCACTTGTATTCTTCTTGCTTTGATGTGAATAGACTGAATGTCCGCGTGGAGGAACTTACTGAAATGATCCAAATTGACGATTTTATACCCGTAGAGTCTGTCGCAATTTGAAAATGGATTGTCGACGTACTCAAACTTGAATTTCCCTTTCTCGTGGTTTTGGTCGTTCAATTTGATAGTTTTGATATGTGGGAAGAATGAAGAAGCCTGTTCTACAGACTGTAATGAGACTGTCAGTGTTTCGATATGTGGAAAGTACTTTTGAACGATTAATACCGAAGTGTACACATCATTCTCGTCATCCCATGGATTCGTTGGTGCTGTTTGACATGAACTCTGGCAAACATGTGAAACCAAAACAAAATTCTTTAAGTCGTTTAAATGGATGTATGGTATAACAAATGGTAACATTCCTTTATAACTCTTTACTTATGGCGTTTCAAGTTTAAATATTGCAATTTTGGTGTTTGGCGAATCAAAAACAATGTGGACTTTACACATGGTTGAACAAATCATTGTCTAAACTATATATTGTAGTTTTTTAAATTATAAATTATAGTTTATATCATGTTCGGTTTTGTTCTTGATGGTTTTTATTGAAAACAAAGAAATAAAAAAATTTTCCAAACAGTCAACCTATTTTTTGTTAGAACACTGACATGTTGAAATGGGTAAATGTATTATATAATATACTATTTAAACTATTGATCGACATTTTAAGTAAAGATCATCTTCTGTTCTACTTGGTCAAAAAAATAGCCGAATTTCTCATTTGGAAGAACTGATATTTCATTGTTGAACTTTGCTTGAAGAGAAACAATTTTTATATGTTTATGGTGATGATTGGGGAGGTGGGTTTGGTAATACGGAACATGTATGTGGTCCTTACTATATATTCAAAAGTTTGTTTGATGTAATACGTCAAACAAACATACACAACAAGGATTATATACTAATTGAAAAAATAATTGGTAATAATTAAATATTAAGGTTATTTTATATGTTATTTCATTGATTTATTGAATTGTTGTTGTTTAATTTAATATGCAAATAAGTTCTAATTTGTGTTTTTAAATATCTTTTTAAATCTTTATAGTATACTATTACTATAAATAAAATAAAATTTAATTAATATAAAGAGTTAGTTTATCACTGGTTTAAACGTATTTTTACCATATTTCATATTTATTTAGTATAAATATATTTAATCTATATAATAATAATCAATTTAATTTTGTGATTCTATTTGTCCACACTGAACTGTACATGAAAATCATCTAAAGAGGTGGGACATTTGACAATAATATGTAAACGTTAAACAACTACTAATTCGGGAGTATTAAAAAGAGAAAAAAGAAAAAAAATTGCGAAAGGGTTGAGAGAAACTGTGATATTGTATTATGTCTGGCGATAATTTAGTTGGGCAAATGGTCCAGCTCGTGAGCACAATTCAAAACAATCTTTTCAAGAAACAGTATGGCCCAGTTAAGGCGCCACTTTACAACAAACGCCCCGGCAACAGCACTACAATAACCTACCCAACATCGTTGGACGAGTTTTCGTTTAGTTCTCGTCCAATTAGCAACAACGCGTTCCACCTCGAAATAAATGAAGAAGTCGCGCACAAATTTACCGACAAACTGCAAGCGCATGACTGGGACGAAATAATAAGCCAACTCGATGACCAAAATCACAACACACCAACGCCAACACTCGCACATCAAATACTCAAAATGTATTACGCAACAAACACACGTCCTTTTCCAATCAACCTTTTCATCGCCCCTTGGAAAAATCCACAAACACAGTTACATTATTTGTTGTCCTTTGCGTTCGACGGAGATTTGTTCCCAGACGTCATTGAACCAATATGCTCAATGTACTCTCTTTCAAAAATAAGTGTCATTGGGACAATATACTGTATACTTCAATGCAACCCAGCAGCATTTCCGCTCGTTGCTTCGATAAATTCTCCACCAACAATCATTGCGCTTGGAAAGTATTTCCACTTCCTTCTTTCGTCAAACAACTTCCTTGAGGTCGAAAAAATGCTCCCGTTGTTTCCTTCGGCAACCGCAGCGGCTTTGAAAAACGAAATTAACGCGTCACCAATTATGAAGAACGCAATTGTCAGATACTTGTCCTCTTCAAAAGCACCACTGGACTCATTCAATATGCTTGGCATTAAAACGCTCGACGGCGTTTTCATATCGCTTTCCCTTGTGAAAAACAATGTTGTATCAATGAAAGGGTGGGCAACTGCTTGCAGGTGGGCGAAGGAGATTGTACGGTGCAACGAAGATGAAATTCGTGGGTACTTCAATGAAGATTTGGCAAACCGAGCGATTGCAGCGTTTTCTGTCGAAACAGGAGAGTTGATATCAAAAATAGAAGTTGTTGAGATTCGGACGTTGTTCAATTCGATTGGAGGGTTGTCGAAAATGAGTAAAATGAATGGAAAGAAAGAGTACGAATTGTTCATTAAATTGATTTTGAACAGTTGCGATAAAATATTCGAGAACGAAGAAGATGCAATTTTTGTGGGGGACATTGTGGGGGACATCATCGAGGAGAGTATCTTGCCTGTCCACTTAATTGTACATTTACTTAAAAACGTGTATCAGTCGTTGCAACGGCCTGGCACCCAATTTGAGTTTGGTGTCGCTGCACTGAAAAAGTTCTGGAGAAAGATGCGGCAATGGAAGACATATGGCAGAATGGTTTTAGAAAACAAGCGTTTAATTTCCAAACACCAAGACATCATCAAACAAGTTGTGATGCGGTCGGAAACAATTCCGTACGTCACGAACGAGGAAGTTTCTCAACGGGTTTCAGAATTAAAAACATTATCAACCGAGGTTTATCAGTTAATGAAGAGCGTGTTCGAGTTGTTCGAAGATAATTCCGTCGCTGCTATCAACCAATTTGTCGCGTACAGCAAATCGAAAGCGATCACTGGAATCGCTGACATCATTGTGTACATGTCGTTAGCCAAAATTGACTTGCTTCCCCGTTTTCTCGAATTGATTGACGGTCACCACAAAGTGCTTCATTCTCAGTTGTGGAATTTTGTCGTTGGAGAATTGGATCGCGTGATCAAGCGCCTTCTGTCTCAACAACTAACCCCAGTCGATGCCGTGGTTTTACACCGCACTGGTGTTATAATGGGGAAAGTGACATTGGGCAAAAATCGTCCCATTTTGACAAAGCGGTTTGATCTGAAGTATCTTTTACGAGACTCATTAAGTCACACGTGGTGCTGCGACTTTGTTTTCTTTGTCATTCAAATCGTCAAAGAAGCTCGTGGCGTTTTTACGCGGCAGAATCCATGGTTAGTCAAAATCCTCATGACGCTCCGTGCCGTGTACGATGCTATGCCACCATCGACGGCCATTTACGGCGAGCTTCACAAGCTTTTTGTACAATTTCCATGTGACTTAACTATTGAATTGAAGAATGAGGAAAAACGTGTCATTGCGACGAGTGAGATTGCTGGTGAATTGTTGAACATTGAAGCTATTGTGAAGCGTGGAGTCACACAGAAGTACGTGGAAGCGTACTATGGGCGTCGTTTAACCACCCCGATGTGGACGGATTCCAACTTCCCAACATTCTTCCCCTCTTTTTTGATCACTGAAGTATTTGGCCGTTCCGAATGGGTTGTCATTTTTTCACTCATTTACGAGATTTTTTCGGTGAAATTTTCAGAGAAAAAAGCCCAGTCAGTCGAAAGTGTTGTTTCTTTGCTTCGGTTGACTGTGATTCGAGATACAAAGCGTTCGCCTCGTGAGATTGCAAAAAGATGTGTTTTGAGTTTTGTGGCGAAGATGGGGCGGATGGTATTTTTGACCCAAGCGACGGGGGTGATCTCGAAAATTGTCAAAACAGAACTTGATAAGTGGAGATTGGGCTTTGACGAAAAGATGCGAGAGGGTGATATAAATAGCGCCAAAAAGGAGGAAATTTCATTTGGCGTTGTCTGTCACACGCCACAACTCTTTGAAAAATGGGTCATTGCGCCATTTGAAGAATTTTGTGTTGCGAAATTTGTCGACGATTGTATGAAGACAACGACCAGGAGAGTCGTTGAGGAAATTGAGAGAAGAGACACTTTACCCTTTGACGATAAGATTAATAGTTACTTGACACATCCACAGATGATTGCCAGAACTGCACTATTACCAAGCCAACAAATATTGTACGACTTTGAAGAAGTTGAATGTACACTTTACGGTAACTTACCAGCTAAAAGAGAGCACCAGCTGTTTAAGAAAATCGAGATCGGTAAAAACAGTGACAGCGAGTTGGAGGCAATTTCCAAATCACTTGACATGGAATACAGCTATGGGTTGTATGCATACTGTTTCTTGGATGAAATGATCGAGGAAAAAAAGGCGTTCGATGAAAACGTGTTGAGTGGGCACTTGTTTGGAGTGACTTCAAGATCGGCCTCACTGGTAAGAGCACTCGACTCGTTGTTTGAAGGACTCTTCTGGGTGTTGTTAAAAAATAGTCAAGATAATGAAATCACGTCGAAAATACGCGGAATTGTGGAGTATTTCCATACTCAGTTTGTGAACGGAGAACGCGATGAAAAGGAGCAAAATGCGTTCTTTACGTGCGTTGGAAGGTTTATGAAAAACAGCGAGCCCAAGGGCATGCCCGGATTTGCGTATAATTGGGTCGATATGATCACTCCATCGTTTATCGTCAATCGTGTCGAAAATGCACCAGAGAAATTTACGGAATTGACGAAAAATTTACTGCAATTTGTCTCAAACATCATCGGGAATGAAAAGGATATCCCACATTCTATTCTTGTTTTCTACGCGTCTGTGTTGAGAATAGTTGCTGTTATACGGCACGACTTCCCAGAATATTTGGCTGAATACTTTGTTGACTATCTTGAGGTCATCCCATATAGGCTTGGACAGCTCAGATCATTCGTTCTAACTGCAACACCCCCTGGTCTCAACTTCTCTGTCAACATCGCGTTCAACGAAAACGAATGTGTACACGTTCCACCCATTATTAAATCGAAGTTAGCGTTTGCAGCTGAAGGAGAAGTCGACGCGTTTATATATAGTGGAGAGGAAAGGTTGCTCCCATTGATTCTCGAAAAAGTGAAATGCGACTACCTGAGACTCGCAACGTACCTCGCTCAAAAGAGAGAAGACAAAATTCACAGTGACTCCATCTCGCAATTGCTCTATTACTTGGTGTTCAATTTGGATGTAGCAGAGAGAGATCTTATGCTCAATGCTATCGTAGACAATTTGAGATTCCCCAACTCACACACGCTGTACTTTTCTGTTATTATACAAATGTTCTTCTCGGCCAATGAAGTCCTTGCAGAACAAATTACAAAAATCCTAATGGAGCGCCTATTGGTATCGAAGCCACTCCAAGTTGGTGTCGTTGTCACAGTTATTGAGCTCATCAACGTTAAACGGTACGACCTGACGAACAAGGACTTCTTCAAAAAATGTAAAAAGCTCTGTTCCTTACTCGGCATACACTAAACAAAAATATACACGTATGAATTCATTTTCAAGTTTGGTTCCGCTGTGCAAATAATAATAAAAGTTACCACACGAATTTCAAAATAAAGCAAACACAATAAATGAGTTAAAAAGTGAGTTAATCTTCGTGTTCTAAGTTCTGGTTTTCCTTGTAACTGTATGAGAAGTTTGTCTTGAGCTTTCTGTAATAGAAGCAAGCGAGAATCATCTGTCCAATTGCGTATATAGCGAGCAACGCAACGCCGATGAACCCACCAAGGCAGATTGAAATGATCGAGCTGAATTCTTTGATGCATGTATGTCCCGTTGCAAACGCTTGTGGGTATGCGCATTTCGAAGCGTCCGAAGGGAGTGTCTTCCATCCTATTAATTAGAATAATTAACTAAATAATTCAACAAACCGCAACAATGGAAACGGATTTCCCACGATTGGATTGTAGCACTCATCATAGCGTCCGAAGATGCCGTAAGCCCAAAAGAGACCATCCCAAAAATGCCTTCTAACATGAACCAAATGATTAAAGAGACCAAAAGAGTCATGAAGTAGAGCATCATAGACCATTGGCGTTCAAGTAAAGACCCCACCATCCCTAATGAGCCACTCATCATACACACCGCACCAGCTACCATTAAATACACACACGACGCTTTTATAAAATACAACATCATATCAGCGTCTTTCGACTCTTCACTCCGATTAAACGTGTTGATGTTCTTCGTCAGAACTACTGAAAAGACTATCGCCGCAAACCCGATACCCACATACACTCCACTTAAAATTGTGACTGCTAACGATGTTTTATCTGGCATCGATTTTATAGTACTATTTGAGTTCGCTTCTTTTGTCGAGTGATTTTTCTTTCACCTATCTCTTCTGTGTTTTCTTTTGATAATGGAAATGGTTTTTTAGTATAATAAAATTATAGTTATATATAGTTAAATACACACTAACACGGTGTGAGTATAATTTACTATTAATTAATATAATGTACTATATTTCTAGTTTTTAAGATAATTAGTTTAGAACTACTATTTATAATACTTTTATTATATTATAACTAAATTAAAAAATAGTAAGTTATAGAAAAAACAAATTAAAATTTAATTAGACAGGAAAATGAAGTTGAATTTTTCCATTTGTTTTGTTGTTTTGTTGTTTTGTTTCCAATGAATAGAAACAATAAAAATACTATTTGAATTGAGTCAACTCTTTTAAATTCTTATTATTATGTGTGCTACAAAACAATAGTAATGTCCATCAACTCTGAAACGCTAATGGACAGTCCAAAGTCGCGACACCACCCGTCACACTCCGACACTAGTCTAATACTATCTCCAGACACATTTCCATCTCAATTGTTAATTACAAATCAGTCGAAAGAGTATTTGGAATATCCTTCACTTACAATAGTTACTGCAAGTAACCCTGTTAAAGGTCATAAAGAAGACTTTAAACCAATACCACCGAAACCAACTAAAACCCCTCCATCGCCTCGAAAGGTTATTAAACAACACACAAAACCAATTTCAAAGAGAATCATCGAAACTAATGAGTTGGCAAAAACACCACAAAACACACTCCCCCATGTCATCTTAGAGATTCCTACACGGTCCAAATCAAATATCGGCGAAAAACCGAACTATCAAGCTCCTAAGCCACAAAGAAAGTTTCTGGTCGTCGACTCTCAAACGAAGAAAATACGAAGAAGAATCCAGTCGAGATCTTTCATGTTTGTCGACGGCGTTCCTCTTAATGTTAAACCACCTCTTCCACTCTCAGAAGCGTTTGTTACGCAATGCAAACACACAAATTACTCCGAAAAGCCCGTCAATGAGAGGAATATCCCAACAGTAACAATTAAAGCAATTCCACCAGCTGAAATACTCAATGACGGCATTGTAAACACAGACGCTAAATTACTCCCGGACTCTACTTCCGTGTTTCCAACTGCAGAAAATAAGACTCAGAAAGTACCGAAAATGAAGGGAGAAAGGAACTTCAAGAACAATTCCCTTGCTATCACAACACACCCGATGTTCAGGTACCTCAAAAAGAATCACCAAATACTTTCAGACGCGTTGAAACTGAACGCGTTGTTCTTACTTCCACCAGCTTCCTCAATTTCTGATCTGAAATTGACTCCCGGGTTCATATACACGCACTTCATTTTACTCGACACAGAAACCCTAAAATTCACAACTCTCACACAAATCCCGGGTTCTATAAATGACGGCAAAGTTAAGGTGTATATGTCCGATGTGAAGGACTTCGTCGGCACTGATTTCGAAGACTTCCGCGACGTGTTAGAATTCGTGCAAGAAATTGCAACGTCATCGGCTGGAATCTACTCCACACGAATCACGGGAATCGACACGTATAATGGACAAGAAGGAAAATTACTCTATGTGATGAATATAGAAAATCCATTATATCAACATGGATGCAGTTGGGCGTGGAAATTAATGGATGGGTACGCTCCATTGATGTTCAATGAGAACACTATAGAACTCTCACTGGACTTGACCTTCGAGACTATTAGAAGTGGGATACCTGGCATCGAAGAACAGGAGAAGCTCTACCAGAAGTCGCCCACCGAGAGTGTCTGTGTCTTATTTGCGCCGCCTCTTGATGATGAGAGGAAGAAGGAGCTTTTAAATGTCGTTGAGAAGCAAAAGGGGGTATACAAGAGGGTTTACGAAATACGTGAAATTAAAGAGGAAATCGACAGTTTTGTAGCGAGCTTTCCTGAGATGGTGAATGGAATGAAGTTGGAAGAACGGAAGAGTGTTATTGATAAATATGTGAAAGAGGTTGTGGGAACGCTACGACAGAGAAAAGCGATAATTAATGAAGATAGGACTTGCGCTATTGTACTTAACCGAGCGATCTCTACAAGGGTATTTCCATATATCTGGCCGCCAAGCATTGAAGTGATGGAAGGAAAACAAATGAAAGAAACTGAGGAGGATGCGCGAATTTCTTCTCAAATTTTCGACCATCAATTTATGAGTCCTGAATTGTTGGATGTTGAATTTGATGAGAACAAAGCGACTATTCCACTGAGTTATGCGATCAACTGTTTGAAACAAATTGATTCGGTTAGAACAGCACAAGACAAATTGGCGTATATCTACGTCTCATTAAAGGTACTCGAGATGACTATAGTCTATGTCACTGGAAATGTCTCTGGAGACACTTTTGTGCCTATTCTTATTTACGCATTGTTGAAAGCAAATCTCCCCCATTTGGCCTCGACTATCAGTTTCGTGTCCACATTTGCGGAAACAACACACGGAGCCCATTCTTGCTACTTTTGCAACTTTGTAGCGGCAGCTTCTTTCATTAAGGAGTTGACTGAAAAGTCGTTCCATTTCGAAGAAGATGGGCTTTATACACAATTCGTCCAACAAAGTAAGGATACCATCAATTTCACTGTTAAAAGACTCTGCCCTCCAATTAATCCGTCCACTCTGTTCACTTTATTCGACTTCAACAGGCCAGACGACTCCTTTGTGACACTCTGCAAAATGCTAAAGGCATCAGCAGACAATTTCCCAAGAGAAGAGATTCCCACTCTTCTGGGACTTATAGCTTCACTCTATAAAGAAAATTGCAAGCTAAAAAAACAGGCAGAGGAAGTCAAGAAGCTCATGGAGAAACAATGAACATATTTGGAAATATAATTAAACCCTTATTTATTGTATTTAAATATACGTGGAGACTCTATTTATAACGGAGTCTAAATGTTCATTTCTTTGTAAAAGTGAAATGAAAAAACAAATTAGATTCCGTTATAAACAGAGTCTAGTTCCACCAAAAAGACCTAAAAGTGAATTACAAGTCTTCTCTTGCCAACAGCATTTTCATGAAAGGATGTTCGTAGAATTGTTCCCAAGAGAGTCTTTTGGCTTCATCGAAGACGATGAGTTTTTTAGTCAAGTCGATGATTTCCCTATAACTCTCAGAGGCCGCTATTTTCCTTGGGAATTCGACCTCTTTTTGTTGTCTCATGTTAGTGAAGAACTCATTCTTTGTAGCTCCGAATGGATATTTTGACGCAGCAAGTCGATATAAACAGACTCCTAAGGAATATAACTCTGACTTGTCTGAGTACTCCACTCTCTTTAACAACTCTGGTGCAGCGAAGAGTGGGGTGCATTTGAATGTGACCATTGAGTCGACGATCGTTCTTCCGAAGCCGAAGTCGGTCATTTTAACGATTGGGTAAGGTTCATGTTTTTTCAATAAGAAATTTTCGAGTTTGATGTCTCTGTGGACAAAGCCTTTGTCGAAGTGCAAGTAATGCTGGACGACAGCAATTTGCTTGAAAATGGACATTAACAAATTGAGAGGAAGGTAGAGCCCTTGTTGAGCATAGGAGTCTACATATGAATCTACATTGCCTCCATCACAGTATTCCATCAACAAGAAGCCGTTTGGCACACGCAATAAAGTGACTAACCCAAGGTTAAATGCCATTGAAATGTTTTCATGTGCAAATCCATAGAACTGCACCACATTTGGATGGTTCAGTAATTTCATTATTGTTGCGTCACGTAAAAGTGTTGGTGACTTCTCATCAACAGACTCTTTTAATGCACATATAACACCATTAGTTGTTTGCACTTTCATCACTTTGGAGAATCCACCTTCCCCTAATTTACAGAGTGGAGTGACGTTGTGGACATCAAATGTCGGTATCTGTGTGAATGTATGAACAGCACTCACTTCCTCGCTATTAAGTGCCTCAGCCATAGTTTTTACATTATCCTTTCATTGAGTATTATTATTATTTTATAATAATAATATTATATAATAATATTATAATATAATATATAT
>NW_004443615.1:235865-320466 GCF_000330505.1 Entamoeba invadens IP1 | reverse complement strand
CAAATCATCTGAATGAAGTCAGCAAAAATGGGTAATGTATTCATTTCTATTTCCGCATCAACAAATGGTAATAAATATGCGACTGGTGACAAGTAGAGTTTAGGAAATGGAGACGCGGGGTCTCTTGATAATATCAGAGATGACTTATTTAGCGCCAAAGGAAATGTGTTAGTCTCCAACGAACTTGCAATGTCAAACAAATTAGCGGACAGAAAGGTCATTTCGTCTTCTCGTGACATTTCACGGGAACAGTAGTCTTCGAATTTGATAGGGATGAATGGGTTGACCAATATCCATATTTGAAGTAAGTTATCCTATGAGTTATATATTACATAGATAATTATTCATATTAATAATATATCAACAATATATTTATAATTTATATGATAACAAACACAAATCCCAAATGTTGATTCGACTATAGGTAATATCCCCGGTACTCCTATAAGTGCTTTAAGTCTCTCAATCATCTCATTGATTTGTTCTTGAGTGTTTTCAGTGGACAATGTGATTTTGATGACACCCATTTCACTGTCATTTTTTAACGCGACTCGGTTATAAAAGATTTCGCCATCGCCAAAGTCCTCAACGAAGTATTCCTCGTTCTCCACAAATTTGAAAAAGTCTCTGTCGTGGAGTTCTCGTGGAGTTGTCATGACTTATTTAGTTCTTTATTCCCATTAGATCATTAAATTAGAAAGTAATAGTTCATAACTTATAAAAGATCTAATATAGACCAACACAAGAATCAAAGAGTAGTATATCGATGTTATGAAAGAAAGTATATTAGAGAATCGAATTATAAACAACTGAAAGGCAATAATTTACTTACTGACGTATGTAAACCCCGAGAAGTCGACTCCTCCATTCCTCGGAACAGATTGTTTCTCCTCATTAATAGCGTCTTGTGTCTCTTCCAAGAATTCCTCCGAGATCATTGCAGTGTCATCTTTACTTGTCACGTTTGGTATGAATGGCGGTTTGATCTTTTTTGCAAGCACTAAGTCGAAGTCCATGTTTTTAAAGAAGGGATGCTTCATCATCACATCCGGGTCGGTCAACCGATCTGTTGGGTCTTTCTGGAGTAACGCGGCGACAAAATCTTTAATAGCCGGCGGCGTGTTTTTCGGGAATCGAACGTCGTCCGAGACTATTTTCTGATACATCGTTTGGACGTCATTATCAAAGAAGGGTGGCAGTCCCAATAACATTTCATAGATTAAAGTGCCATAACTCCACCAATCAACAGCAAAGCCATATCCATTCCCCAACAAGATTTCTGGCGCTAAGTATTCCGGTGTTCCACAGAATGTATTTGTTTGGTCTTTATCAGTCAACCCTTCTTTACACAGTCCAAAGTCGGTAATACAAATATGACCGTCGTCTGTTAATAAGATGTTTTCAGGCTTCAAGTCACGGTATACAATCCCCGCATCATGAAGATATTTCAATCCAATTAATAACTCCGCAGCATAAAATCGCGTTCGTTCAATAGAGAACCGGTGCTCCCGTTGTAAATGAGAGAACAGTTCCCCGCCATTGACAAAGTCGAGAATGAAGTATAACTTATCACCAGTTTGGAAGGAGTAGTGCATTTGCATCAAAAATGGATTCTTAGATTTGGATAACACACTCTTCTCTGCCATTGTATGTTCGACTTCATTATTATCAATAATATGCGACTTATTCAAGATCTTCATCGCATAAACTTTCCCAGTCTCCTTCTCTTTCACTTGCATCACTTTACCAAAAGACCCCTTTCCTATTAATGATAGCATTTCAAAGTCATCAACCGTCTTCTTTTTCTGCCCTTGTCCATCTACAACGGCTTGCGGTTGACCTTCAGCTTTGGAAGGTTGTGTAGTCCCCGTCTTTGTTTTCAGAAAACGAGAAACACTTTGGATCCAATTGTCCCGCTCTTCTGAGGACTCTGCAGCCATGAAAAAAGTACGATTGGGTGTCACTATCCCAAAGCAATTTTTTTTCTTCTCATCTTCAACTAAGACCTCCGACGCAGAATTCACATCAACACACCCTAAGCTGTTCACATCCTTTTTATCTTTAAAATAAAATATCATCCCCGTCGGTGTTAAGACACACCAGCGCTTTTTCCAACTCTTCCAACTTCCCCCTTGTTTCACTAGCCATCCAGCCCTAACATTATCCATTGGATTTGGTCTTTTTCAGTTTCATTATTTAGTTGGACGTTTTTTTTTGTTTGTTCGCCGAGTTCTATCGATGACTTCATTGGTTTTCGGCAGCATTTTACTTGTGGACTTATTTGGTTGGTGGGGATCTATTATGCCTTTTTAAGACTCTAAATACTTGGAATGAGTTCATTAAAGTAATTTGTCATTTCTTCAAGTCGTTTTTCTTCATATTTGAGTTGTTTGGTAACTCAAATAATATCAAATGATTGTTAAAGCTTGAATTGCAGGTGTTTTAAGAAATTATTCAGGCTATTCTCTCGTTCGGCAAAACTCAATAACACATCGGCAATATAAAAATACTGTTCTCTTCACTTCTCTACCTTTGATAATCATTATATCTTTGTAAAACACTTCCTTCTAATTCTCTTGTTGTTAGTATATTTGACTTGAATTTATCGGGAAGTTGATGGCTATTTTTGGATTCTTTCAACAACATCTCAATTCAGAAATAATACTGTATAAGTCATATTTAACAAATTATACTATATGTATAATACACTATTCTTGTTTGTGAAAAACTGGCATAAATGAATTTGACATTCCTGTTGGTCCCGACAAAACACGTTAGAAGTTACCAATTTTTGTCTTTTTCATTCTTCAAATAAAACACTTCACTAAATAATTGGTTACATAAGTTAAAAAACTATATATATACTATAGCTTAATATAGTAAAATTATAGCAATTTTATAATAATTTTATACTTCCGTTGACAGTACAATAGGACGTACAGAATCGGGATTATTCAAACTTGCAAATGACCAGTCATACCATGACGGGTTAATTATGAATACGTCAAAGTGATCTTAACTGAAAAATGAATTACCTCAAAATGACTTTTCGGCGATGTTTCTTCTTGCCTTGGTGGATGCCATTTCGTCTGGGGATCTTTGGAGTGAGAACTGTTGATTTAGCTGTTTCTTGTTGTGCCAAAGGCACAACTCCGACCCCGGTTTCTTTCCGCCTTCATAGACGTCCAGAGTTAATTCGGAGTGAGCGGATTGGATACAGAATTTTCCATTTCCCGTTGGTTGAAGAGTCCAGTGGTTATCAGCGAGTGATACATCGTCATTGGTTTGCATGATAAAAGACCCAGCTTTAGTCTTTCCTTTTTGGACGCCAAGGTACTTTCCTGAATTCAAGTTTTGAATGAGGAAACAAGAAGGATGTGCTTGATTTCTATAAGGGATGAATTGGAACAATTGGTTGGTGGCACTGTGTCGATTCCATAAGCAAACTTTGACGTTGTCTGATGTGCTTCCTCTTGGGATATCAATACATAGACCTTCACAATGACTTGGTGATAATGTATACCCTTCACGGGATAAGATACCTTCGGCTATATAATCTTTGTCCTTCTCCATCTCAAATAAGATCTGACACTCCCGCTCAGCTGTTGCTAATTTTGGTTCAAAGAGTTCCATCTCACGTGTCATGATGACACATATCTCGGGAAGGAATTTACACTCAACTTGAAGTTGTTGCATTATCCTGAATTGGTCCATCACTATTTTGCACATATATTGGCACTCCGGGAATGTTCGTATTGAGCTCAGTAAATTAATACCTTCGTATTAATAATAATAAAAATATAATATTACTAAAGATTTATATAGTATGTTGAATGGTATAACAAACTGTTGGAAAGTCTTTGTTCGTATTCCAGTCTGGAGTGTCTCGAAAACATTTTGAATGCTTTTTCAAGTTTTTCACTTATATAACCAAATTCCTAGAAAAAGAGTTTTTAAAGAGTCAAATTGAAGTGACTTGATATTGGAAGAATTGCGTGAAAATTTGTGGGAAAATTGACTAAATTACTTCGCCTATCAATACATCATTGTACTTCTAATTAAATTTTAATATTTTTTATTATAACATCTCAATTACAGGGATGTAGGGAAGTAAAAAATTCATAAAAAAAAGAAGTGGCTCTCTTCATTGAAGTCTATTGATTGACTCTTATAAACTTAATTAATGATTTATTTAGTCATTTAATAGTTAGTTATTTCAATTAATAGATTCTTGAAAAAAAAGGTGGCTCTTTAAAGTTTAAGTCAATAGTTTACTTGTTATTTGATATAATACTTTTATAATTTATAAAAGAAATAAACTATAAAAAAGTATTACAGTCTACAAAAAATAATAACACTTTGTATTATATATTTAAGTGTTATCGACTATTTAATCATGGAGTCATTGTAATGTTGTATTGCTTACATTAGATGTGTATAAAATTTTTGAGTTTTTTTTGATTACACGTAAAACAAATTCTTTATTTATATATTTATTTAACCATTTTAAATTATTAACCAAAAATGTTGTTTTATTAACAAAAGACAAGTAGAATCTATTCCGATTTTGTATCAGTTTTATGTACCATAATTTATAATATGCAAACTATAATTATGGTTTATAACGACTACTATAACTTTAGAATACTATGGCAACATCGCTTAATTATCAAGTTTTATCGTCTTTTTCTATCTTAAAAATATCGAAGTGCAAAAAAACATGTCTGTTTTTTACAAATACATTTTTTATAGTAAATTTATAATAAAATATCGTAATAAATAGTTTTTCACTTTTTAGGAAATGGAGTTTTTTGTTAAGTAAAAAATTTTTATTGACCAAAAAAACGAAAATCATCGGGACAACCGGATTGAAAGAATGTTACATTTTAAAATACTATTAAGATATGTTACAACGAAAAAAAAATGTAAATAATGAACTTATAAACTTAATTCAATAAATTATACAAATAACAATAAGAAGGTTGATTTCCTCCACTATAAGATCATAGAAAACAAAAGAAAACAAAATTGCTAATTAAGTACAAAATACGAACAATAAATTAAAATAAATAATACAAAGAACTATACAAGTATAATATTTTCAGTACTTTTATGAAGCAGATTAACTTTCAAAAGAATTAAGTTAAATAAAGTAAATAAAAATAAGAAAGCACTTTGTATGTCTGTGACTCCACACCCATCGCCAGATATCTCAAAACAAGAGAAGTCTGTAGACAAGCCTTTATTTTTTAGTAAAGAGTGTCGTACCAATAATCGACCAGCAACGATCATAGGTGCAGATAGACGTCGTATCTTCTCCTCACCCAAACTTCCAGAAGAAGACAATGAGAAACAAATATCTCCACGGGAACACGAGTCCTCATTAAGTCCTTCAGAAACAACACCAAGAAAAATGCAGTGGGGTGGAAGTAAAAGGAAAAATCGGGCTACAGTGCAATTAGAACCACAACCGGAAACAAGAAGAATCTTACTTGGCAGTCGATCTGCGTTACATGATATAGACGACGTCGGCAGAAGATCATTTCTGAAACAAAGGAAAGTCGAAGACGTCGAGATTGAAAGTCCATCACCCGTCACAACACCACAAAGGGAATTGGACTTCACTATCGAGACACAGAACACTTTTTTTAATCCCATTGCACCAAAGAGGTGGATCGAAAGTGAACACGAACCGAGTCGAGAGTACATCGCGTCGAATATGGTGTTATACAATGACATCACTTCTTATTTCACTGACAAAGAGATGTGGCTGAAAACAAATATGCTCAACAACTTACCATATTATGCCACTGCAAAGCGCATTAAAGTACTTATGTGTACGTGGAATGTGAATCAATGTGTATTCAACATCGATGAAGTTAACAAGTGGACACAAGGCGTCGACGACGAGCCTGATATAATAGTGTGTGGGTTACAAGAACTTGAAATGAAAATCGACGCGATCATTACGGGGAAGAAGTACTCTGAGAAGTCGATCATGTGGGAGAATTTGATCTTAGCTTCAATCAATCGAGGACCCAAAATGTATAAGAAGTTGGGGTATTACCAATTATGCGGAGTCGTCCAGTACGTCTTTTTTAATACAGAAATGGAAGGAAAGATCACCGAAGTTGGGTATGAAGATACTCGAGTTGGTGCGATGAGTGGCAAATTAGCGAATAAAGGAGGTGTTGCGTATCGCATGAAAATCTACGACTCAACTGTTTGCTTTGTTGTGAGTCATTTGGCTGCTCATCAACACTTTTGGGAGAAGAGAAATCAAGACTGGAACGAAATCGCGAAAATGAGGATCACATATTATTCGGACATTAAGAAGGAGAAAATGAAAGTGAATCTATTAGACCATGACATTGTCTTCTGGGAAGGCGATTTGAATTACAGAGTGGAAATGACCGACTTCGACGTGAGGAAGAATTTGAAGGCAAAGAAGATGAATAAACTGATTAAACACGATCAACTGTTACAATCTATTCAACGAAAAGAAGTCTTCAGTAACTTCTCTGAAGCGCCAATAACATTCGATCCGACGTTTAAAATAGTGATTGGGTCGGGGGAATACGTTGACAATAGGATCCCGTCGTGGTGCGATAGAATCCTGTGGAAGACTGAAAATCGCCATCACGTCGAAGTCGTGAAATACACAAGCCACGAACTCTATCAAAGCGACCACAAACCCGTGTCGTGTGTGCTCAACGCAGACTTACAAGAAGTCGACAAAGACAAGAAGCGCATTGTTGAAACTTATTTGAAAAGGGTTGCTGAGAAGTATGAGAGAATTAAAGTGCCAAAAGTGATTGTAGAACCCAACATATTGACTGTCGAAGGTGTCGAGTTATTTAAGTCGTACACAGTGAAGACCACAATACGGAATGTTGGGAAATTTACAGTGAAATACAGTGTTAAAGATAGTGTTGATGGGGTGTATCAAAACGACTGGCTTTCTATTCAATCGTGTGATGGAGTTATCGACATTTTTGAAGGGAAAGATGTTGTTGTTGTTACCGTTCAAATCTACATCCAACTGCAATACGCTTGGATGTACCAAGACAGAAACATGTTACTGAAAAAGGTTGTCTTCCAATTTGGCGACGACAAAAGTCTCGAAGTCCCGATGACAGTCATAGTGAAAACACCTCCTTGTATCTTCGGGATGCGTCTCGAGTCACTAAATCGATTACCTCGGCCTATTGTAGGACAACCTAATAAGAGTGTGTTATATAATAAACTCCCATTTTGGGTACCAAAAGAGATCTATAGGCTGACAGATTATATTATTAAGAATTACCAAATGAATTGCTTTGTGGAAACGATGCCAAAAGTCTATTCAGAAGACCAACTCAGGAATTTGGTGTATGCTTTGAACACGGAATCGAATTTTGATAAAGGACCAATTCAATTGTTCTGTGACGGACTACTCACATTCTTGTCGGCACTCCACCACCCACTCTCTTTTTATGATATGACAGATAACAATAACTTAACCGAGGCAGACATATTCAAAACTATTAGATTTGTTATACCAGATGAGTACAGACACTTGTTTTGTTACATCGTGTCTTTCATCAAGAAACTTAAGATCCTTGGGGAAGAGCCAGACACCTTAGTCACTCGATTTGCACCTCATATGTTCCGGTGCTATAAAGGTGTTAAAATAGCCCCATTCATCAAGTTTCTGAAGAACATATTTAACACGGAAATCTAATTCAAAGCAACAAAGACTTACCAACAGTCCGATTTTTTTATTTATATCAAGTATAGTTCTTTTTACTATTTCTTGTTCATTCATTTTAATAGCACAGAATTCTGAAACATTTTCTATAAATTCTAATAAAACTTTATTAAATTTTTAATAAATTTCTAATAAAATTTTAATAAAATTCTAATAAATTACCATTAATTTTCTAATAATTTTCTCATAAATTAATAGCATAAAAAAACAGGTAGCTCTTTGAATCGAATCAGTCAAATAAAATAAACATTTTCATTACTTTTTTTAATTAGAGTTACTTGCGATAATAGTTTCCGTATAGTTTTAGTCGACCTGAGATTGAATGAAGTAGTTTCCAAGTTACTTTGGTTGTTTATTAATTAAATAGAAAGGGATACTATTATAATACTTAATCTCAGATCTAACTCATTTAACTATAAATGAACCAATAAAATGGATCCGACGCGAAGAAAAATGTCAATGAACCGAATTCAAATTCCATTAATAGCACAACACAAAACACCAATTTCTGTGGCTTATTAGAAGAGTAACCATTAGCCACTTTTCTAATAGTTCTATTAATTAATCAGAGAAAAAAAAGACAACTTGAGCTCGAAATTCAAGTCATGGACGACGAATTGTTGCTCGGCTTTCTGCAAAAGAAAATGATGCTGGTGCGATGGATCGAATCGATGGTTGGTGTTGGGATCGACCCGGACCTCTGCAAGTCATTAAAGAGCGGAACTGTCTTGTGCTTTGTCACTAAAATGATCGACGACGACCTTATCCCTTTCATTCACGACTCGAAACACACGTACAAACAAATCGAAAACTTAAACATGTTCATTCAAGTCTGCAAAGAGATGCACGTCCCTCTTTTAAGACAAATTATATATGACGACTTCGTTCAAGGCGTTTGTTGCTTAGAGTACCACAAGTATAGTATCTATTTTTTATATATTTACTATATTTGGTAGTTATAAATATATATAGAACAATTATAATAATTATACTATTCTATTATTATATTTAAAATAACAAATAGAACATCGTGAAAGTCGTCGAATGCATTTTCCTCTTTGTCACCGAGTGCTTTAAACAGTACGACATCAAACCATTTCCTGAAGTGAAAATTTCTGAGGTCAAGTCGAATATGCCAAGTGCTGAAGAGATTAATGTGATCCAAGAACAGCTCAAATTGTCACAAAAGTTTGTTCTTGCGGGGAAGGTACGAGTCTCTGATGAAGTCTTCCGTCGTACTTTAACATACTTAATGTCGACTAATAAGGAATTTAATAGTTTGTTTTTCATATTTATTAGAAAGTCATTCCAACTCATTATTATATAGAAATAAAATAGTATTAGAGAGAACTAGTTGACTCATGACTAGTGGAGGACTTTGAAAAGACTATTTCGAAGGCACAGGCATACTTCAGACGCTTTTTTGCAAAGAATGAAATGAACGCATTAAAGAAGAAGAGTGCGTTTCGATTGAAAGTGACGCAAGAGATGGTGAAAACAGAAGAGGACTATGTCCGGTACTTACGAGAAGGCATGGACAAATACGTCCATATCATCGAGAACTATGTGAAGCGTGGCGTGTTAAAGACCGATACCGTAGAAGTCATCTTCAGTGATTTAGAGAAGATCTATGCGTTTAACAAAGGCTTCTGCGAGTCACTGAAAAAGGCGACGAAAGACTTAGCGCCCAACACTGCATGGATATCCGTCTACAAGCAAATAGAAGGAGTTAAGGAAGTGTATACCATATATATGAATAACTACTCGTTATCATTGAAAAGAGTTGAAGAGATCATGTGCATTGACTGTGTGAAAGATGCGTTAGACGAAGAGAAGCAGAATGGGAAAGACGTGTCGTCGTATTTGATTATGCCCGTCCAGAGACTTCCAAGGTACGTCTTACTGTTGAATGAGCTGTTAAAAAGAACGTGGGAGACGCACCCCGACTATGCTTTATTAAAAGAAATGATCACATTAGTCAAGACAGTAACGACGGAGATCAACGAGAACAAAACGAAGGCGGACAATGCGAGGAAACCGGTGAACGTCTTAGACAAATACAAACATGGCAAATTCACTGATTTAGTGAATGAAGAGATCTACTACGAATGTGACTTGAAACATAAAACCACGAAAGTAGTGCTTATCATGACGAACACATATCTCTATATAGCAACTAACGACGTCATTAAATACGCATTTCCAATGAATCGAATTGTCCTCTTGCCATGTAATTCCCGAAAAGATGCGTTTAAGATTCGTGTGGGGAAGAAGACGAAGGTGAAACTGATTGGGTGCAAGTTAAGTCGCGACTTTGGGGTGATTAAAATGGTTGAGGGGATACTCCGCAAGAACAATGCGCAAGAGATGAATAAGATGGTGGCGTCCCTCCCAATAACAGCGGAAGAGACTCGTAAGAATGAAATTAAGAATAAGAGTGAAGCCGACGTCTTCATTCAAAGAGATGTCGACGTCGAGACGGAATTGATGAAACGGTTGAAAGATAACAACTCGAAAATTGGTGTCTATAATCGACGTGACACGCCACTCACTAATGACCAACTTCCTTTTGTCACTGTTATTGTCAAAGGACCAGCACAACAGAAATTAGTTTCGAGGGCGTCTTGTATTCCAGAATCCTTCGAAGACTCCGACAAAAAGTGTGTGAAAAAAGACCGGAATTCAGACGTCTTCTCACTTACTATCTCATCAAAGCCATCACTCTCAAGCACTCCTGTTGTCACTACTAGCACACCACAAGCTAACAAAAAAGAACGAAAAGCATCTGTAGCAGACTCAACACTCAAGTTATCGAAGAATGGAGGGAACAATGACTTGACACGAACTATGTTAAGACAGAAAGGTCCAGCAGAGATCATTGATGGACATCGTCTGAAAAATACACTCGGCATGGATATCTATTCCTTCACAGAATTGGAAAAACACCCCGACGGTATCGATAAAGACGATCTGGTCTTCCACCTCTCCGACGAAGACTTTGTTGAACTCTTCGACGCGGACTTCAAAATGTTCAAGGAGTGGAAGTCATGGCGGCAACAATCAGAAAAGCAGAAGTCCGGCCTCTGGTGATTTGTAATTGAATTTCAAAAGTAGAAGAGTTTCAAGATGCCCAGCACGGGCTGAAGGAATAATAAAATGGTAGTAAAAGTACTATAATCATATAGTATAATTGCAAGACTCAAAAAGAGAAGTAAAAAGGGTTTGGAGCAATTTGGTGGACTACAAAATAACTGGAAAATCAGAGGATGCCACGAGCAAAAGGAAAAGGAGGAAAGAGAGGAGGCCGAAGAGGTGGGATGAGCTCCGAAGGGCGTGAATTAGAATTTAAAGAAGTGGGACAAGTGTATGCACAAGTCACTAGGATCTTAGGGAATCGACGTATCGAAGCTTACTGTTTTGATGGGAAACAACGGTTGTGCCATATTAGAGGACAAATGCAACGCAAGGTGTGGATATCAGTAGGAGATGTTGTGTTAGTATCGTTGAGAGAATATGAGGAGGATAAAGCGGATGTCATCAAAAAGTATAATGCGGACGAGGTCATCCAATTGAAGAAATATAAAGAACTCCCCGAGAGACTGCAGACAGAAGAGGTTGGCCAAAAGAAAGATGTAAATATCCGTTTTGGTGTTGGAGACAAAGTCTCTGACGATAGTGATGCGGGCGATTTTGATGATGAAGAAAAGGAGGACGACGATGAAGACAGTCAAGACGATTTGCCACCACCACAAAACCGAGTATATACCCTTGATGATCTTTAATTTTTCAGTGTTCTTCTTGTTATTTGGAGTTGTAATGAATTAGAACATAGTTGTAGTGTGGCATTTGTAAACTATACTATTAAATATATATTTATAATTATTATTATTATTATAATAAGGAAATAGGTATAAAGAGAGGAACTGTAAATAAAGAGAATGAACGCACTCGACAAGATCTTTGATACTTTACACCAAAATGTGAAAGAGGGGAAATTGTATGAGGCTTTGATGCAGTACAAATCGCTTTATTCAAGATATGTTAGAAGATCTCCCACTCATGGACTGTCAATTATCACAGACGGGTGTACCCTCTTATCTCAAGAAAAGGACTTGAACGCGTTTTATGGGTTAGTCGACTTCTACGTGAAAATACTGACGGCCAAAAAAGAGGCAGTGACTGAAGAGGAGGTCAACCCACTCTTAGCAATCAAAAATACACCAATCGACAAAGAGAAAGAAAAGGCGCTTGAGGAGATATTTGAACTCTGTCAAAGGAACAAACTGAGCGCTATTTCGAACACTTTTGCGATGGAAATGTGCTTAGTTAATGTCAAGTTAAATAACATCCAAAAAGCAGTCAACTACTCGATCGGAAATGTCAAGTTGTTCGAATCAGTGATGAAAGAAATTGAACAGAGTGAGACTGTAAAACATGAACACGTTTATCTTCTTACAACACTAAAGTTTGTTCTTTTTCAATTGTTAAATTGTGTGGATGGTCATTGATAATATAGAACACTCTTGGTCGAACCAAAATTGGCAAGAAACTTATATTCATTTGTCGAGAGTAATTACAAAGGGATTTTGGGAACTAGAGAATCCCAGGCAAGTGTGCTTTTAACCGTGCTTGTGATGAAGGTCGTCGAACAAATAGATCCGCTTGACAAAATTTGTGAGGCATTCGGAAAGGCCGAGGGGGCGTTCAAAGACGTGTTTGAAACGTGCAAAGAGGATGTTGGAATGCTGAAAGCAAAGTACTTCACACCACAAAAGGAAAGAACACAGTTCAACCCATTCATACAACCTCACTGATACTTTATTATCTTTATCATTTTATTGTATTCAAACTAGTATAATTATAATTATCACAAACACAAAGACACATAATAACACACTAAAAAGAAGGTTGTGACGCAATGGATGTGTTGTCCTGTATAGTCTGGTCGATCTGTGGTTCAGCAGAATGGTACTGTTTGTACTCTTTTATTAGGTCGGCTATGTCACTTCCTGCCTCCAAAAATTCAGACTCCTCCATACCCTCTTCTGTGTATAAGTAAACAAAAGCTTTTCGGGTAAACATCGCAACGAACTGTTTGTAGATGCGATCAAATAGGTCGACCATTCCAGTGGAGTTCGAGATGAGTGTACCAGAAACTTTCAGTTTCTTTGGCGGGACGTCGCACACGGCGAGCTGGACGTTATTTGGGATCCACGGGCAAAACACATCAGTGTTCTTTTCTCTGAGTAAGAAAAGGTTTTCCTCAACGTCGTGAGTGGAGACGTTTCCTCTCATGATACATGACGCAGTCAAATATCTGCCGTTCTGTGGGTTGAAATCAACCATCATATTTTTCCTTTCAAAGAGCTGGGGGATGATTTCGGACACCGAAAGGCTTTGGTATTCCATTTCGAGAGCACTCGCAACAGGAGCAATCGAAGAAGTCAAAAATCTCAACCTCGTGTATGGGATCATGTTGACGTACAGCTTTCTGAGGTCTTGGTTTAGCTGTCCTGGAAACCTCAACGAACAGGTGATCCCAGACATGACAGACGCCACAATGCAGTTTAAGTTTTCATACGACGGCTTTTCTTTGTTTGTGATGTTTTTCGCTATTGTGTTGAGCGCCTCGTTATCAAAACAGAATGATACACCAGCCGATTCCAAGAGGCTGTGCAACGACAACATGCAGTTGTAAGGTTCCACTACTGTTTCACTGATAGTTGGTGAAGGCATCACACTGAATGTCGAAATCACTTTGTCGAAATACTCTTCGCGGAGCTTCGATTGTATCAACGTTCCGAGCCCCGAACCAGTACCTCCTCCAAGTGAATGTGTGATCTGAAATCCTTGTAAACAGTCGCACGCCTCTGCTTCTTTTCTTACAAATTCCATCACTCTTTCGCATAGCTCCAATCCATCAGTGTAGTGTCCCTTTCCCCAGTTGTTACCAGCCCCATTTTTGCCACATACAAAAGAGTCTGGGCGGAATAACCCACCAAGTTTTCCCACTTTCAAAGCATTAATAGTACCTGGTTCAAGATCCACGTTGGTAGTTCTAGGGACGTACCTTTTAGTTGAACTCTCAGTGTAGTAGACTGAGAGTCTTTGTTGTTCAATTGGCGTCCCCGTAAACTCTCCGACTGGTGAGATGTTGTGTTCTTCATTCACAAGGTCCCAAAACTTTTCTCCGACTTGGTTTCCGCACTGTCCAATCTGCAATGAAATTATTTCACGCATTTACCTTTCTCTTTTTTCCCCTCCTCTTATTTTCGTTCGTTCTGTCTTTCAATCACCCTTACTCTAAAACGTTGTTTTGTCATGAAAATGAGATACAATACTTCCATGGTAATAATATTATACTATATAGTACATTGCATCCACAATATTTATACTTGTTATAACTTGTCTATTGTAGTTTTTAATTAATATGCCAAAACCATAAAATATTTATAAATGAAACTATAAAATATAGTACAGTAAAAAAAAACACTTGAAAAATGAATAACTTGGTCTACTTCTTTTCTTCCTTTGGTTTTTCAGGCACGACCGAATATTTGATGATATGAAGTGGAGTTTTAACTGCATAGAACATATATGGATTTGTGTACACGTCATCCTTTTCCACCAAAATGTCTGCCTCGACCCACCTTGTAGCCTCCTCTCTCTTTTCTTCAGTAAATAAAAATCCAATCACATTTCTCATCTTATCAGGAAATTTCACTTCGATTGACGTCAAGTGGAATAACATGGAAAACCCAACTTGGTCGATCAAGTCTACCAAATCGGGATCGTAGCAGTCCCAATACACATGTTTGACTGTCCCGCATTGCCCGAGGATATGACGCGCGACTTCGTAGTCTGTCGTCTCCTTTGCGAAGTCACTGATCATCCGATTGAAGACGCACAACATCTTCTCGATGAAGGAATACATCTCGCATTCGGTGTCTTTCGATATGACGCCGGACCCCGTCTCGACACTGGGCTCCATATACAGTCGCATCATATTCTTCGCGTGGAATTGGAAGAAGTCGGGGTACCACCCGAAGATCTGTTTGAAATCGAAGCGGAAGATTAACTGACTCTCTGGGATGAATGAGCCTGTAGTAATCCCTTTGAAGTTCTTGTCTAATAACACACCACATGTCACTTGTGGAAGACTTCTGTATACAATTGCTGGCGCTTGTGTCATTGTAGTCGTGTCGATATCCTTTGCACAGTACGGTTGATATGGATATTCGGCAACAGTGACGGGTTGGAACGTCCACGTCTTCATCGCGGAGTGCATGATATACTCCGGATGCTTTGCAAGCATCTCAACCAACACGTTAGAGATAGAAGAAGTGATGGGTTTGATTTGGTCTCGTGTTTTGACTACAACGACTGCGTGGATCTTCATATTGAGTGTTGGCGAGACAACGGCTTTGTTGATGGTTTTGATCAAGTCGAGGTAATTCTCAAGTGTCATTTGATAATTGGAAAACACATTTTGATACAAATTCTGCGATATTCTGAACCACGTTGTTTTGTCGACATTGAGTGGATCAAACGGTTCTAAGACACTCATTTGAATGATTTCATTCACATCAATTTCTTCAAATCCCGCCGACGTCGATGTTGCAAAGAGAACTTTAGGAACGTCCTCTTTACAAAAGGCAGTTGGTACAATCGAACATTTCAATTTCAAGTGTAAAGTCGGGTTATAATATGAGAAACAAGTGAATGGGTCGATTCGTGGATATATGATTCGAGCGTTATTAAAAGAGTAAGTGATTTGATCCAATCCTTCAACTTCAAATGCTTTAATACATCGTTGCGATGATATTTTCAGCATCGTATAGAAACTATCCTTCCGCGAATCCGTCTTAATCTCGGACTTCTTTAATTCCTTTGCAAACAAGTCAAAGTTGGAGTGCTTCTTCCCGACTAATACAAAGCTCTTGACTTTTCCATCTTGGACACGTTCAGGAAGAACAACGATTTCACTCATCTTGTCAAACCCTCGTATTTGGTTGAACTTCAATAGTGGTATTTCACATTCGTATGTCTTCGTGTCAAGTTGTTTCATTGCCGCAATAAGAAGTGCGGAGGCCTTATTTGCCTCTTCTGTGATACCAATGAAATTGACGGCGACTTGGTCAACATTTATTTCAACGATGATTTCCTTGAGAAAACACGCTCTTCGGATCGTCGCGAACATCCCCGCACCTTTCTTACACAAGTACCGCATCTTTGCAATTTGGTTTGTGTTGAAGATCGAGTTTCTTAAAGTGATCTTCTTCGCGAAGTACAACATTGCCTTTGTTACTCGATCCGGGTGAGTTATTTCCGTACTAAATACATGCACTGAGTCTGATGTGACACAACACAATGGAAGTCCACAGAACAATGCTTTGAGCTCCAAAGGAATGACTTTGAGTGCTTCCGCAAAGGTCTTAACGAGTTCCTTAGACTCTACAGAGACGTAGAAGTCAGACACGGCATTTGATTTATTCTTTGGGATGACAAAGGGAGTCTTTCCAAATGGTCCGATGAATTGGAATGAATTTTCGAGGTTATAGTATTGGTAGTAACTCAGTGCTTTCATTCGTGGTAAAAAGACGGATGGGGAACTGAATTGTGCGGAGTGGTAATCGATTTGTTTGATGTAATTCGTAATTGCGTAGAGGTATCGGACCTTCTCCAACAAGTCTGTCGTCTTGAAATGAATTTGGATGACATCAGGCTCTATCAAATTAATGGAGCAAAGAAGGTATTGAGTGGCTTCAGGATATGACGACAAATATTCCATTGCAGCCATTGGAACTGGTTCAAAGACAAAGACTGCAAGTGTTGCTAACTGCTTTGCTATTTGTTCGGCGTTGTCATTTGAACAAGTCTGGAAATCACCTATCAGAACATTCGTGGAAAAGTTTGTGGAAAATATCGTGTTGAGTTTGTGAACAACTTCACTGTTCGGAATCAAAATCTGTTCAGTGATCGTCTTCTCAGTCATCTTAAAATGTGGTATTTTTAAGTTCTTTTTAGTTCCTTTTTGAGTTTCTTATTTAAGAATGTTGTGTAAAGTCGATATAAAGTCTGGTTTAAACTATTAGGTTTTAATTAACAATTATAGTACTTTTATTATAATTATACTATTGATAAAGTACTTTGAATGGTCATTAATATGATATATTGGAATAAAGTATATGGAAACAAAACTATAAATAATGACATATGATAATAGATTAAGGGGTATATTTAATAGAATACAAAACAATAATTAAAAGGTTTATTACCATGATTTAAGATCTTTTTTAAATAGTAACATGTCCTATTATATTGAGTACAACAGAGCCAACATTTTTGTGTTTATTTGAATGTTATAAAATTAACTCTTTTTTTTAAAGATGAATCTTTCATATTGTTTAACCAAATCTCTCAATTTAACTTAAAAGATGATGAAAATATCGGCTTGTCGTTGTTGCTATTACCATATTTTTTGGTTGGTTTTAACAACAGTTATTAATATAGTTTTATTATAATAAACTTAATTATAACTTAATTAGAAAACATCCAGATTTAGGTTGAAGATTTGTTTTGTTAATATAATAATATATTTATACTAATATAATGTGTTACAAAAAACTATCGTCCTCTGATTACTTTTAGATTTTTATAATACTTTTTTAAAATTATTAGTTAATACAACAATACGAATAAACATGTGCCGAGTTCTTCCCAAAAAAGCGATGTCAATATCCCAAAAATTTCACAATGAAAACAAAACACAAATTACAACAATCTTTGAATTTTTCCTCCCATTTTCGTTCCACCAAAATAGTTGCTTCTCAGTTTATTACTAGTAAAATATAGTATTAATATAGTAACTCTTCTCTTTCAAATCAATCCCACTAGAATTGAAATAACATATAATGAAGAAGAAGTCAAGTGACATGGAAACTGTCGACTCTAAGCGTCTGCAACTCCCAAAGCTTTCTGTCTTCTGGGACAAGCACCGCGCCTTCTTATCCTCCGCCAACTCAAAGCTTCAAGAGTTAACTGACCTTCTGAAGTCTTACTCATCATTTCTTACTGAAAATATCGACCAAGCCTTTGTGCCCCAAGGAAGTTTGTTTCTCACAATTCACTAAATAACATTTTCTATACTTTTAATAAAAATAATTATAATTAAACTATTTTATAACAAGACTTGGATTGACGAGGAGACAAAGGAGTGGCTGAACCCATTGTGAGTGGACTCCAATTTTTGGTCACAAACTTGGACGCGTTACAGCAGGATATCCTCTCGACTGTTGGGAAGACGGAAGAGATGACATTTGACTTGAAACAATTAAAGAAACTGTTTGAGAAGACGAAGAACCAAGAAACACTGACGACGGCTTTCTATAACTTTACCACGAAAAGCAGTTTTGAGATTCCATTGCTCTATGTCAACTTCTTTAACTCGTTTTATAACTTTGGAACGACCGTCGACGTCTATTTTTCGTGCAATGACAAACTGAATGCCGTCAAAGAGAAGTCGAGGAACGAAAAACAGAATTTTGTTATTACGAGTGTTGCGCCGCAACGAAACGTCTCGTACTGCGGGACGAAACTTAAAGAGATATTGGAGTTGGAGGGGAGACTCCCGACACAACTTCCACAAGTGATTGAAACGATGATCAACTACTTATACACGAAAGGGTGCGGGACTTATGGGATCTTCCGAGACACAACACAAAAGATGAAAATTGAAGTCGACGATATTTATCATCGCATGGGGATCACCGATTTTGAAGATCTTCCGCCAGAAGTTGTAGCGAATGTTTTAAAGAAGTTCTTGAGAGAGATGAAAGAGAAAATATTTCCATATGAAGTGACGAGTTGGATGTTGAAGGAATGGCAGAAGACACGAGGGTCTATTCAATGTCACGATGAGCGATTTAAACTGATTCAAAAAGCAATAGAAAAGCTCTCTGAAGAGAACACGACTGTGTTAAAGAGTCTATTAAAGTTGTGTTGTAAAATTGATTCCTTGTCGGATTCGAATGGGATGAGCTTTAAGAATCTTGCAGTCTGCTTTTCACCAGTGTTGCTGACATTTTATAAAGACGAGAAGAACACAAACAACAAAGAAATAATTAACAACGACGTTGTGTGGGGGATCGAGGTCGTCACGTTCTTACTCTGTGAGTATTCACACTTATTCCCAACAGAGGTCGATGAGAATGTGATGAGACTTTCTATGAAGTTATCTCGGAAGAACGTTGTGACTTTGACTCAATTAATGAAGGACGAAGACGTGGTATTGCGAGCGATAAGTAATAATAATGAAAAGAAGAAATTGGAAACAAAAGAAGTTGTAACGAGTCATGGAAAGTCATTGAGCGAAGGAAATGAAATGAAAATGGAAGCTTATGAAGTCGAGAGAAAAGCAAGAAGTGACGGAAATGAGGAGAAGAGTGACTTGGATGGAATTGACAAAGAAGAGAAAGAAGAATTCCATTCAAATACAGATGGCGTTCTTAAAAGTGATGAAATACTTCAAGAACTTCCTCCTCTCCCTCCTCCAAGAAAAAGAGGGAAAATTCAAAACGATCTTTTGGTCACTCAACCTACGGAAGTGATTTGATAATTAATTGTGTGTGTGTTGTCATCCATTGAAAAGAACTATAATTATTAGAATTATAACTATACTATTATTACAAGACTTTATTTAGTAAAAACAATAGTACTATATAGTTAAACCAAGTGTAAACTTAATTGAATTATTTATTTTAGTATATACATAAACTAGTACTTTTACTAATATATTAATTATATTTTTACTAATTGTTTTGCAAAACAATTAGTACCACTGAAGAACATCATTTAATGACGTTAAACAACAGTTATTTGTATTCAAAACATGTATTAAAATTTCAAGTATTATTAATAGAATATTAATGAAAAATATGAAGAAATAAGAAATAAACTATAAATCAATTATCGTGATGTTTGGTTTATTATCTACTATTTTTTAATAAACCCGTTACTATCCACCAATTTGTCGTATTACTAATGTCTCTCGTGTTTTGTTCTTTAGAACCATTCAAAAAACACTCTCAACTTTGAAATCCAAAAATGGAAATCATTCTTGAATGCGGCTCGAATTTTCCAAAGGCGGACATAGTGCAGTGGTGTGACCCATACCTCATAGTCAAGTATACTGAAGGTGGAGTTGCGAAGTCCTTTAAGACTACAATTCAAAAAAACACCGCGACACCGGTGTGGAATAATCACTTTGAGTGTTTAACGCCGAGTGGCCAAATCACATTTGAATGTTGGGATTGGGACAAAATGAACTCCGATGATTTTTTGGGGAAGGTAGTGATTGATGTCCCCGAGTTAACGAAATTGGAAGAAACTATTATCTATCGCGTCGACTTAGAAAAGGAATATGAAAAGAAGCGTAAAAACAATGACTTAGACACTACTATAACAATCAAATATCGAAATCTGCATTATGTAGAGACTACCCCACAAGTCATACAGACGATGATGACATCGGAGAGTTCAATGAGTTCATCACTGAGAGGATCAAGTCGGTCAATTGCATCGAAAAAGTCCGACCAACAAATTCAATTAGAAATAGAAGAAGGGAAGAAGAGAGAATACTTGAAAGGGTATTTGCCGATATTACAAGGGTTCACCAAAAAGGCCAATTTCAGACTGTTGTTCTCGTCTGATTTGTTCCCCGTCAAAGCCGATGTCATTGCTCAGAAAATTATGATGAAGAGGAATGTGATGACTTTGATAATAACACAGAGTGGGTGTTCCTTTGGATTTTATAATGATGAGCCGATCACAAAAGATGAAAATGGCAATGGGCAAGTCATTAATGACAAAAATGGGTTTGTCTTCAGTGTCGTTGGGCCGAAACAACAGCCTTTAAAGTTGAACACAATAAACCCTAAAGATGCCACTTTCTGCTTATTCAATGGGATCGAACACACGTCGGGAATAGTCCTTGGCGTTAATAATGCATTCTATTTGAAAGAAGACATGACAGTCTATGAGTTAAATACTATCCAAAAGTCTTTCGATGCGACAGTCAAAGGAAATGTCTTACTCTCTGAATACTTCCCTTCTACTTTTCCTATTGCAAAAGTGTTCATGTTGCAATGGATGTGAACACAAGTCGACGTCTTAATAATTTCACTTTTCAATTGTTCTTGGGTCACATCGTTTAACACTTTTTTTGATCATTCGAGTACACTGTTTATATATAAATTATACCGGTATCTAATTCATCTTGTGATCTATTTAATTATTTTTTTGTGTTCTATTTTAAGAATAGAGTCCGATATAATAACATCAAAAATAATATTAAAAGTCTTCTGTTTTTTTATTATTTCAACTTGAGAGGACGAAAAAGACAAATTGTATAACAACTAGTAAAAACAATTAAAAATAATAAGTTCGAAGAAATGCTTGAAACTTGAAATGACTGCAATCGAGAGAATTACAATAACTTGACATAACTTTCATAGAATACCCGAATTTGTGACTATTATATTGAAATAAGAAATAGTAGTAAAATAGAAGACGAAATAGATTGAATAACAAAAAAACGGAACGACCAAAATCCAAATAGAAATGTTTGCCGGTAGAAAGCCAAACAGCGCTTTGAAAAGCAAAGAAATAAAACAAGAAAGACGAGATTGACTTTGCCGTTTAGTGTAATTGAAAACCACAAAAGAATTAAAAGAATAGTACAATAGAGTCAAGAAGAGTATTGTAAAAAGTGAGGTAAAAAGTATTAGAATTAAAGGAAGAGGAGGCGTCAAAGCGGAAATAGTATGGTCTTAAAAAAGATATCAATTATATATATAAGACCGCGAAGAAAAATGGAAAGGCGAGAAACTCGAAAATCAAGTAGCGAGATGTTCAAGTCCCTCCTCAAAAAGAAAAAGGAGCCGGAGTTAGTAATCAGTGAACCAGTTGGGTTCTCACATCCGTATCATGCCGTGTACCAATCTGGAGAACTCACTGGGTTTCCTCCTGAGTGGAATGCACAATTAAAAGCTTCTGGGATAACTAAAGAAGAGATTAAAGAGAACCCTGAAGCAGTCCATGACGTCATTGACTTCCAAATGAAAACGACTGCAGAGACGGATATCAAAGAGGATGATTCCATGTGCTTTCAAATCCAACCGTTACCGGAAGAGAAAGAAGTCGACTTAAAGAAATTCATTAATAAGAGTGACCCAGACGAGTTGTATGAAGGACTCGAGAAAGTGGGCGAAGGCGGGGTCGGCGATGTGTTTAAAGCTACGCGAAAGTCAGACGGGTACCCCGTCGCGTTGAAACGGATGCGAATCACTAAGAAGAGTAAACGAGCTATATTGACCGAGGTGAGTACACTCAGTCAATATAAACACGACAACGTCGTCACATACATCGAGTGTTATTTAATTAATGAAATGCTGTGGTTAGTGATGGAATATATGGACGGCGGGTGTTTGACAGATATTATCGATCATCACGACGAAATGCCAATTTCCCTCAAATTGATCGCTTTCGTCTGTGATGAGACTTTAAAAGCTTTGACCTTCTTACACTCAAATCATTGTGTCCATCGTGACATCAAATCTGACAATATATTGTTAAAGAAAGATGGTTCAGTAAAGTTGTCTGATTTTGGCTATGCGGCGCAGCTGACAAAACAAAAGAGTTGTCGTACATCAATAGTTGGAACTCCTTATTGGATGCCTCCTGAAGTTTGTTATTTAAAATGTTATTACGATTAAATAATAACAATAATTAATAAATGTGGTACTATAGAAATAGTAATAAATAGCTCATTCGGAGCCAAAAATATGACGAGAAAGTCGATGTGTGGTCGCTTGGGATTATGTGTATGGAAATGTCGGATGGGATGCCCCCTTATATGGATTTTCCACCGATGCGTGCGTTGTTCTTAATTACAACTAAAGGAATTCCACCGATGAAAAACAGAGACAAACTTGAGCCGTCATTTGTCACGTTTGTCGAGGAGTGTCTTGTCATCAACCCACAACAGCGCAAAACGTCGTTTGAGATGATTAAAAGTCCATTTCTTGAGATCAAAGGAAGTAAAGCCGAAATGGCGGAACTTATCAAGGCCATTGCTGCCCTTCCTTCACCTGCTGATGACATGTTGGATGATTAATTTTACTTTGTTGCATTCTTTATGTGTTCTTTATTATAACTAATACATATAGTTATTACAACTAGAATTCATAATTAATTTTCAAAACTAATAAATCATAGAGATATGGACTTTGAGGAAAGGTTACAAGAAGTGCGGGAGAGAATGCAAGAACACAAAGTGACACATTACTTCTCTGCATACTCCGACCCACACATTTCAGAGTTTCCAAATTCCTCTTTTCTTCATTTGGAGTGGTTGTGTAACTTTAAAGGGTTATATGGGTATGTATTAATAACACATACGAACGCATATTTATGGACTGATGAGATATACTATGATAGTGCAGTCAAACAAGTCCCAACTCCATTATGGAAAGTATATAGTGAAAATGACACAGATGGTCCGATGGACATTCTAATGAAATCGAAAAGGAAAGTAGTCTTAGCGCTGAATTACAGCACTACACCAGCTTATTTATTGGGGGAATGTCTCGACGAAAAAAATGTGAGAACAATCGACTTAGACGTCTTAGATGAATTAAATAAGAAACAGCTGGTCTTCTCACCACTCTCATTCTTTAGAACAAAGTACAGTGTGACAGAAAGACTCGACATCTTCAAAAAGTCACGAAAGAACAACGTCATTGTGTTGACTTCACTTGTTGATGTGGCGTGGGTGTTTAATATCAGAGGAGATGACATTTTATACTCTCCACTTGCTTTGGCCTTTGCAATATTAACACCAAAGCGTATCATGTTCTTCTGTGGTACTACTGAAACCCTCAAATATCAACAATTCCCAGACGAATTTAAAACGCTGAATATTGAGATCTTCCCATACGCCAATTTTTATGGTGTGTTGAACAAAGAATTGCACAACGTGAATCTCACAGTTAGAATAAGAGAGAAATTTACTTCTTTCAAAATACTCGAAATGGCTAGAAAGGCAAATGCTGAAGTCAAATTCACGATTCGAGACATCGATAATTGGATGGGGGTGTGTCCGAATGGTGATGTTGAACAGTTGAAGAAAGCGCATATCGAAGACTCGTTGATTTTATGTCAGTTTTTTGCACAAATAGAACAGCACTATAATACACAAAAAGAGGAGAAATGCACTGATTTCCAGTTGTGCGAATTATTGGAGACATTACGAAAGAGCAATCCAGACTACGTCTACCCAAGTTTTGCTTCAATCATTGCTAACGGCCCAAATGCTGCCAATTTACATTACCAACCAAATGAACACGCATGTTCCGAAATTGATTTCAATCGCCCTATTCTTTTTGATGTCGGCGCACAATACAAATCGGGAGCGACAACGGACGTCACACGAGTGTTATGTGTTGGAGATGTTACAGAGGAAGACAAAAAAGTGTATACGGCTGTACTTAAAGGACACATCGCTCTTCAAAAAGAACAATTCTCAGAACACACACGATTCGAAAACATCGACAAAGTCTGCAGAGATGCTATTAAAAGGGTTGACACTACCTTTGAGTATGAACACGCTACTGGACACGGTGTCGGTTGCTTCTCGTCAGTCCACCACGACCCAGACACGTTTGCAGGGAGAGCGGCTTTGGACGTCGGGAGAATGACTTCTGTGGAGCCGGGATTGTACTTCAAAGGCAATTTTGGTGTGCGTATTGAGAACGTTTGCATTGTCGAATACACCACAGCCTCACAAAACGACAAAGAACTCAAACATACTGAAGAGAGAAGCTTAGTCCATCTAGTCCCACTTACTTATGTGCCTTATTGCTTGAAAGCAATTCAAAAGGACTTGTTGGACAGTACAGAAATCAATTATTTGGACCAATACTCACAAAGAATCAGAGAGTTAGTCCTTCCTCTAACACAAGACCCAATTACAAAGAAATGGATTGAAGAAAATACTATACCATTATAAGTTACTAAAAGAAGTATATTATATTTATTTTTGATATAAATTTATATATAATTTAAATACATATAAATCATAAAAAATATTATTGGAGTATTTCGAAAAATATTGTAACATAAAAGAACACAGAGTTACTTCATATTTTGAACTCTGTTCTTGAACTCATCGACAAGTAATTCAACCGAGCTATATGTTGTTTTCCCCAAATGGAATCCGTTGTCATCCAACCGAACAAATAAGCTCGAAACCGTCTTCGACCCCGGGATTGATGCGATTCGAATTTTACCAAACTCCGTTTTCGAAACACTCAATGAATAGTGGAAGGCGTTTGGCAGCTCGGCTTTTTGTTTGGATAAGTCAACGTCGACCTTTGAGTCGTTGGCGTGATATCTCCTGTGTTTTCTCAGCTCTTCCAATAATCCATTGACCTTATTTATGTAATGCTCGAGGTGAGATAGCCCATCAAACGGTCGTTTGTACATCATGATCTTCATGTCTCCGCGGTCATCTTTCCGTTCATAACATGGGATATTCATCAAAACCTCTGTGGTCCACTTCCATACCAACATCAATTTGCCTTGGAAGAGTCCATCCTCTGCTATGGGAATGACCATCCATCCACCGACTTTCCCCTTCTTTACCTCGGTGACTGCTTTTGAGTGTGACATGATTTGGAAATTTCTGTAGGAACTCACCCAATTGTTGTAGTCGATGTTCCTTCCTTCTTCGCTAGAACGGTAATTAATTTCCTCGTTGGTCACTTCCAAATACTTTTCGTAACTTTTCAGCTTTTCGTACTCTTCACGGAGGTACGAAAAATCTCTCACATCGGGTTGGTTGCACTTCACGTTGATTACACACTTTGAATAATCCACCGTTGTGATTTTACCAGTAACCAATTTTCCAAACTCGTCGCCATTGAGACAGTTTCCGTCTTCAACCATCACCTCCAAGTCATCACTGATGAAACCACGTTTCTTGTCTCTTGGACCCGGCCGAAGAACAAATTCGATCAATTGACACGCCTTAAAGTCGTCAACTGAAGTGTTTGTGACACACTCAAACATCTCTCTGTCGGTCAGCGTCGACTCCGCGAATGATGGTTGGTTGTACATAAACGGATCCACAAGTTCATCGACAATGTCCCTCAAACACACGTCCATCTTTTTGTCGCCTTCTTTGATCAATTCAGCATAACCGTCAAAGTCAAGTGAATCGTACTTCTCTCGAGTCATCGACATTGCTTTCTTACAAAACTCAGCCTTCTCCAAATCGCCTTCGTAAGCATCATTCACAATATTCTCTGCAAGTTGGTAATTCATCGGGTGTACTCTCGTCTGATCCAAGAAAAGATTCTTAACTGAGTCCTTCGGCGAAATCGTTATGAAACCAACAAAGTTGTTAACAACGTTCTCCATGTTATCATCTTTGTACATTTCAATGAGGAACTTTCTCGAGTTGATGTGGAACTGATATCCTTGCATCTTTCGGATAAAGGTGTTGGCCTTGATTTCGCCAAGACCGTTCACATACGACAGCACGTCCTCAATGTGGCCATGGTCAATACATTTGTTAATATCAACACCTCTTAAATTCACAACCTCAATGAGCGTTTCTTGTAACTTGTGAACCAATGTCGACCTCTCTCCTTCGTTGAGCGCGTATTGCAATGGGTGGATTTTGACATTCAACATTTTCTCTCGTTTCCCACAAATGTGAACAAATTCGGCCATTGGGTTAATCAATTGCCTGCACACACTTGAACCCGCATATTCAAGCTGCGACTTCTCGCCCACGGTCTCCGTCTTATAAATGATGCCCAAATCCTTGTTTACATTGACATTCTCAATCTTGTTCATCTTGTGAAGGTTCGTTAACATGAAAATTGACTTTGGTGTTTTGGCCTCGACACCGATGAGTAGTGTTTCTTCACCGAAGAAATTCTTAATCTCTTCTTCGTATTTGTCAAATTGCTGCACAAACCTTTCGAAGTACATCGATTCAGTAAACTCTCCAGAGTCTGCGTTGCATTTCACAAACATCATGCTTTCCTTTCCAAAAACAATTCCCCCAACAAAATAGTTCACAAGCGGACTTGTTTCGTCTATTTGTCTCTTCTTGTTTCCCAAAGCAAAATGTGGTGCTCCATTGATTCTTCGTTTAAGATTAATTTGTGCTTCTCTCACAACGCACTTCACAGCGTTCTTTCTTAACGTCTCTTTGAGGTGTTCAATGACATACGGCGTGATGTAATATTTGAATGCAAACTCGACAGTCTCTTTTTTCATTGATCTCCACTCGTCTATATCATCGCTTCCAATCAACTTTGTGCAAGCATCTTCGATAATACCAGTTGGCATATTTAGCTCAACGGTAATAAGTCCCTCCTTTTCTGCTTGGAAGATTTTGAGTATATCATCCCTCTCTCTCAAGAGAGAAACTGGCTTTCCTACAAGTCTTTTGTATATGGCGTACTTGTTAAAGACGTCAATGACTTCCTTTCCCTTTTCAGTGGGTTTTGTTGAAATTGTGGAATCCCTCAGAGCAAGTTCGTAAAACAACTTTCGGGTTTCTTTGAAATGGGAAAATTCTGTTGCAAATCTCATTCGAGCGGTGTTCATGACGTTCTGTGTTTTTGGCATTTCGCTTGTTATAAGTCTTCTCGAAATATCTTCAGGTTTTTCATAACATTTGTTTGGGACATATTGTTTGTAATTGTTCACCAAATTGTCAACAAAACACTTCGGTGTAATTCCATATCCTTTCATCAGCTCTTCCACATTCTTGGAACACACTTCTGGATATGTCCGTTTTCCCCTTGACGCATCTTTCAGCGGGTCGAAAAAATTTGGACTGTATTTCAAACTTACCTCGTCACTCAGCAATTGGAAATCAATTTCATCTTGTAACGTGTCGAGGGTGATTAAGTAACCCGCTCTCTCCTCTGTGCCCATGGTGCTACACTCATCAATTATTTTCCTTACCTTTTCCTTCTTTTCGCAAATTTCATAATACTCTGTGTCCAAGTCCCATATTTGCCAAAGTAATTGAATCACTTTCGCATGTTCGATCGATCTCCAGTTTTCAGATATAAACGGGTAGTAAACGTCTTTGTCATATGTTGCGATAAACATCAAATCATGTCTTTCTTTGTACATCAACTCAAACACCTTTTTAACGAGATTGTCCAGGTCAATCACATTCATTAATATCTCAAGTTGAAGTCTCTGACACACCCAATAACTCTCATCGAGCATTTTATTTTGCCAGACGTCTTCGCCCATTGTTGGTTGCTCTTTCCCTTCTTGGTCGAACCAGTTCAAAACACTTTTCTTTCTAAAGAGTTGTTCTGGCACGTCAACCGACTCGACAATTTTGTCTTGTCTTTCTCTTTCATTCCTTTTCAAATCCATTGGCTCCAAACATTTTGAGTAGTCTTCTTCCATCTGTTGGTCGATTTCTTCTTCAGGGACTTGGACCTCTTCGATCATTTTATTCTCCGGGTTCTCCATCTCTTCATCCTCACTTTCGTTATGAATGATCCTTCTCTTTTTCTTCTTTTGTTCCTTCTCAGCTCTCTTCTTTTCTCTTTCCTCTTTACGCTTCTGCTTTTCCTCAAGACGGCGTTGTTTCTCTTCAGGAGTCTCCTCAGCCTCCTCTTCCTCACCGACTTCCTCTTCGTCATCGTCTGCTATAAATCCATCATCAGCTATATAGCCCTCTTTCGTCAAGGCGTGATCTTCTTCGTCCTCGTCGACTTCCAACTCACTTTCGTCGCTCCTTTTCTCTTCACTTTTGTCCAACTATTCCGTCAATTCAATCACGTTCAGATTGACAATTCGAGTGATTTGGAGAAAATTATGAAAAACTATTTATTTATAGTTTTATTTACTATATTTTATAACTAAAAAATCGCGACATTTTAAAAAACCAAAAAGTGTTTTAACGAAAAAACAAACGCTCCTCTTCATGACAACACGAGTATTCTGATATGAAAGTTCTTCATTTTGAGATGTTTACTCGCGTTGTCATGAAGAGGTGTTTGCTCTTGTCAGCTTTTTTATCATTTTCTTCAGTTCAAAACAACCCTAAAAAGATTTTCTCTTTCCTTGAAATGTTATTTGGAATGTTATTTCCTTTTTAATAGTTGAATTATAAATAATTTTTTAAAATAACAAACTAAATATTTTTAATATTTTAATAAAACTTTAACTATATTATATTATTGGTTAATTTTAAAACTATTTTAAAATATCTTTGATGTTTTATGATTTTAATAATATTTTTAAATTATCGATTTTAATAAAATAGTCAATTATTTTTATTATTAAAAAAAGAAACATTAAAGATAGTTAATCAAATTATCTAGAATCTAAACTATTTTTACAATTATTCGTTTTGAACGTTTAATCTCAAATTCGCATTTTACCCAAATGACAATCCACATATAATAATAATAAAAACTATATATTAGTAATTCAGACAATCCAACTAGAACGAATGAACAGAAATGCAACATTTTCAAAAGAATTTTTCTCGACAAACAAGAAAAAGAAGACAAAAAATTAAAAAGTAACAACTCAAAACCCCACAAATGTTTATTGTTCTGTTGATTTCTCTTGCTGTTTCGAGTACCATTTCTGACATCATCGGGCCTGGTTGTGTGAAGTATCTCAATGAAACAGTATGTCTATCCTGTGGCTCGAACTATGATACCAACGATTTAACGTGTAATACTTGTGAAACGCTCAATCCGTTTCTTCCTATTTCTTCCGACAACAAATTTTACTCGAAAAATGCGACAGACTTTTGTGTTGATAATTCTCAAGTACACGTCTCTGAAAATTACTCGATCATTCCGGGGTTTGTTGCAAACACCACTTTCATTTATGGCACTCCCGTCGTCTTTACTGCCGCATTCGAACAACTCTATCACCGACCCTGTAAACAGAAAATGGTCTATCGGAGTCCATACACTTATGGCATATACTTTGATGTTCCAATTCATTCACCAACCGACGACAAAGAGTATTCGTTCCAAACAAAACTGAATTGGACGGTTGGAGAGTACCATTGCACTGTTATAGAGTTATCGGACTCGGACCCCACAGTCGCGACGGATGAATGTGTAGCCACTGCAGAGACCATCGACTCGATTATGAACTGTAATTGGATCGGCAAGAAAACTAAACATTACCGACTCTTCTTAGCCACAGAGAAGAAGTTTGAAGCAACCAAATTTGGTGTTGGAGTGTTAATTATAACAGAACCGGTCTTCGACCCACTCATATTCTTCTATGCTCGGAACATCGAGTTACTTAATCAGACCAAAGGCGATTTGTACTTGGGCGTCCCGATGAAAAACGGCGGCAATTACGAACATCCGGTCTGCTTACCACAGAAAGTGATGAAAACCGTCTCGTTCAAATCGCAACTGATTGAAGGGGTTAGTCTCCTTGCCAAGTCCATTGGGAGTAAACTGCGGTATGTCCAGTCATATGATGAAGTGACTGAAGAAGTGAATGGCGAAGTTGTGAAAAGGCGTCGATGTTTACAATTATTTGGAGGGATGAATGAAGGTGCTCTTGAGAAGCAAGGCATAGACCAAGGGATCTCGTTTTTGATTCAATACAACAAGTCGAAAGAAGCGGATGGGAAATACAACGGTATGAATTATCAAGAAATCACTTTTTCATATTTAACGGATGACGAAGAAGAAGACGACGTTGTTAAAGTGACTGTTGTGTGTCCCAATGATTGTAACAGTGACATTGGAGCTGGTGTCTGTAGTCATCGACTTGGTGGGTGTTTGTGTAAAGACAATAAATATGGAAGAGCGTGTATGGACATTTGTTATAATACCACTACACGCGAGTTCAACGCGAAATATGGCGATCAAAAACTGTTATGCAGATATGGCGAATCGCATTGTGACATTGATTGTGAGTGTGACGATGGATATCAGGTGGTCAATAACTCATGTGTCAAATTGACTTGTTTGAATAACATTGACACTGACAAATCATTAGAGTGTTTAAAAGGAAGTGCGCACTGTGAAACGAATTGTGAGTGTGCAGAAGGATACAAATACCGCACTTTTGGTGTTCCAAATAAAGGATGTATTTTAAAGACTTGTGGGAATGGTTTAGTTGAAGGTGATGAAATCTGTGATGGGGGTGTGAATTGTTTAGATAATTGTTCTTGTTCATCGTATGAAATGAAGAGTAATGGGTTGAATGGATGCAAGAGCACGAATGAAGTGCCTACATGGGCTATTATCGTTATAGTGTTAGGTGTCATTTTTATCTTTGTTGTTATCATCGTCGTTGCCATCATTTTAGTGATGAAATTGATTAAAGCAAAGCACATCGACTTATCGATATTCAGACAACAACAACCATTCTATTACTTTGACATCACACAATCAACGAGCTTGAAAACAATCGACTCAACGTCCGCCCTTGTCGACCCAAATCCAGTTAACAACAAGATGAAAATAGTTGTCAGCCATTCCAAACTGAATTTCGGGACGGAAGACTCTTTGGTTGATATCAATGAAACGCGATTTGAGAAGTTTATGATCTCAAACAATTCATCGTGTTACATGTTAGTGGTATTCCATGCGCCTGATATACCCAAGTACGTCTTTCACTTCGATCCACAAGTCTATGTCATCCATCCCCATCGTTTAAAAATTTTTGTGATATACATGACGGTGTTCTGTACAACAAAGATGTTGGGATTAAAGATACACTTCAGTGTGTATCTTTCCAAAAAGCGTGAGGTGTTGAAGAGCATTTCAGACTTGTTATTTGACAAGACGTTCAACGAATGGGATGAGCAGTGTAAGATGGAGATGGACACATTGATGCGTGACGTTCGAAATAAGTACCACGGTTCTTTAATTATAGACACCGACGCTATTAATTCAATCAATTTGGACTTGGACGAGATCGATTTGATTGAACGTCCCATTGGTGAAGGTGCGATGGGTAAAGTGTATTTGGGTCGATACCGTGGGACATATGTAGCAGTCAAACAGTTCCATTGGGAGAGTTTAACTAATGAGGAGACTGAAGAATTGAAACAAGATGTTGTTCGAGAATGCAATTTACTGAGTAAATTGCGTAATCCCTTCATTGTGAATTATGTCGGGTCGATCACATACATTCCACAAGTCTCCATGGTCACCGTTTTCTTCGAACTTGGGTCTTTAGAAAATTACATCCGAAAAGGAAATGATTACAACGTCGTCCTTTCCTTCTCTCTGAAGAACAAGATTTTATATGACATCGCAAGAGGAATGAATTTCCTTCACAACAATTCGATTTTGCATTTGGATTTAAAGCCAGACAATTTGTTAGTCAATTCTTTATATGCCGACTCCGCCTGTTGCGTGAAGATCACCGACTTCGGTACTTCCAGATTTGTTCAGAAATTGAATAGAGACAAAGGGTTGGGTACGCCCACTTATATTGCTCCAGAATCGTTCGAAGACATCTATGACTGTCCAAATGATGTATATTCCTTCGCAATGACAGCTTGGGAGCTTTTCTATGCTACAGAGCCTTATGCCGATTTCAAATCCCTCTTTGAGATACAGAACTTCGTGAAGGATGGCAAGCGATTACCTTTAGACAATACAATCCCTGTCGAATGGAAGAATTTGATAGTGAAGTGTTGGGCTCAAGTCCCCCATGACAGACCAAATTTCTCATCGATAGTTACTGAAGTCTCGACTTTCGAACACTTGAAATACCCCGAACTCGACGCGGGTATTAACTCTGATATTATCGACGACTTGATTCAGAAGAAGAAGGAACATCTCCAAGAAATGTTTGATTAATTTATTTCGCTTCACATTTATTTAACTCACATAATTAATAATTTATTATAATTATTATTTTTATCTAATACAATATAATATATAATAGTATTTTAAAACTTCGAACAAGAATCTCTATATAAATAATACAGTTCAATAACAAAGCTCAACATAAGAATTGATTAACTCCATCGAGTGCCTTGCCAACCTCTAAAACAACATCTGGGTCTTTATCCGTCTTGCACGCCACAAGTGCAGGTTTAATTCTTGTTTGTATAACATTTGGAGTGACAAGTGGTAAGCAGACAACAAACGTCTTAATTGCATTAAATCTGACATTCGGGACTTTGTCTGAGAGCAGTTTCAAAGTGATTGGAATGACAATAGTAGTGATTGTCTCCACAGACAGTGATGGTATGATTTGTGATATGCAGTTCAGACAAATGGTACGATGTAAATAGAGTGGGGAATTCGCCAATGAAATGACTGATGGAAGGATCTTACTCTTAACCCACTCTATCCCAAATGAAGTTAAAAGCTTCTTAATATTTTCAATAGCCTTGATTCGAATAGCATACACCTTATCTGTCAGCACTGAGACACTGACTTTGATCAACTCAAAATGACATTCTTGCAACTGAAGTAACAAGTCTGGTATTAATTCGATCGTTTGTAATCTGCATCTCCAGTTTTGGTCATTAACCAACCTCATCACAGTCTGAAGGACTTTTTGTGATAACTGGGACAACACCATCACATGATTCAAATAGTCGAGTGTTGTGATAATTTTGAGTTGTACTTCCGTCTTCTCATCCTGCAAACACATGTCAATCGTCTTAAACAAGTACTTTTGACAGTTCGCTTTACCAATCTGTGGCGCCAATTGTGTGATAGCTTCGGCAAGTGACGATCTAACATCAACAACAGGGTCTTCTGCCAATTTATTAGCCAGGGGTAATATTTTATTAATAATAATTTCAGGCGGGATCTTCTTCGTGATATCCGCAATATGACTTGCGGCCATAGCTCTCACTTGGTCGTCTTCGTCGTTCAACAATGCAAAAGTGATCTCTTGAATATCATCACTTAACGCGTCACCCGGGAACGCGTCACAGCATTTCCCGATATTCACCGCGCACACGTATCGCACATGCCAACAGACGTCCTTTGCAAGTGTCATGAAATACGACTTGTTTTCTTCCTTTCTGCAAAGAAGTGGTAAGCATCTTGCAAACCCTACTCTAACAGAGTCGATGGGGTCTTTAAAAAGAACGTCGATGATTTCTTTGGGGAAGTTATGAAGCTTTTCCACACAGACGGACATCGCCTTTCTGATGGGTGGAAATTTCTCTGTCGAGAGTGTCTTTAATATACTAAATGACTCTTTCGACTCAGGAACAAGTGCGATCAATTTGACTGCCGATATCTTTCCGTATATGGACACATTACACAAGTCTTTGATAAATGGCATATAGTCATATGTGGGGTACATCATCACCATCTCTCCAAAGGAAGTCGTTGCCTTCTCTCTGATGTTCAGTTCCGATGCTCCCAACAATACGTTATAAAACGGGAAGAGGGCCTGGATTTCATTTTGTCCCAAGATCTGTGCGAATTGAGTTAACTGGTCTGACGCGAAGAGATCAAGTTCCTCCTCTTCGTACAGTGAATGTTCCAAATTGACTAATACCATTTTCACAGTCGATATATCCAACTCGGGCAACAGTACCGGGAGGTATGTGAGTGACTCCATTCTCTTCTCTATATCTTCACTTCGAAGGTTGTCGAGAAATGTTTCCAGTGTGATTTCCTGCATGGATCTCCCTATAACTTTTTCAAGTTCATTGTAACTTTGGTATAATTCTTTTTACTATAGTGTGGCTTTGAATTTCTTTTTTAATAATTCCCACTATTTCTTGTGTTTGTCTTCCTTTTTTTCCTGTCTCTTATATACTATTTATTCCACCAAAATTCATACGAGAACCAATTTATAATAAAATGAATTAAACAACAAAGTATCTTTTGAATTATTAATGATAGTTAAAATATAGCAATTTAACTAATTATTTTACTAATTAATGAATTAAAAAGAATAATAATTGTTAACTAAAAATGTTATTAGTCAAGCGCCAACTTTGCAAGCTTTTTCTGAGTCATCTTGAGTTTTCTGTATTGCAAGTGGGACTCGTTGATCACGTCCATAGTCTCCCTTTGTCCAAAAGCCTTTCCGCCATACGCGTACTTATTCAGTTTCTTCCCTTCAGCAACCTTATATACTCTATACCACTCTCTGACCTCATCAACGATCTTCTCGACGTCTTTAGCGGAGTTGATGATCATGGCGTTCGGGTCTTTGACGTTAATACCAATGACCTTCCAATCGGTCTCTCCGCCATCCAATAAAGCCAAAGCACAGATTGGTTTGATTTGAGTGACTTCTCCACGCGCTGCTTTGATAGAAGAGATGTCGATGATATCTACAGGATCGTTGTCACCCGGAATACCAACGATCGAGTCTTTCTCAAACAAATCTTCCCAAGTCTGTGGAATGGCACCGTAGTGGTTTAAGACATTCCCGTGCTTCAAAAATCGAAGAGAACCATCTTTGTTCAAGTCTTGTTTGATGGGATTGAATCGTGTCGTGGTATTGATCTCCATCTTGGCATTAGTACCTCTTGGGATCTCACAAACCATATTCACCGTGTTCTTATCAACAAAAGCGGGAAGCTTATGCCAGGGGGAAATCTTCTTTCCGTCTTGTTCAAAGTAAATTCTAAATGACTTTGCATTCTCAGCTCCCTCCTTATGTGTGCGGATTGTTCCAAAATTCGGTACTAATGAGACAATCGACATATTTGACAATTTGAAGTATCAAAGTTCATTCAGTTCCTTTTCGCATTTCAATCTCACTTCGAAAAAGTAATCATCTCTTGAGCAGAAAATTTTCATATATTATTTACTATATTTTATAGTTTTATTATTGTTATTTGTTAGTTAAAAAAATAAGTATACTGGTCCACTTTTTGGAAATGATAAGGTTCAAAAAAGTGTACCTTTTTCGAAAAAAAATAAAACGATTTTTTGTTTAGAACATTAAATAGTTTTATTAATATAATTAATTTATATTATATTTTTAATAAAAATATGGTATTTTAATTATAATAAATATGGTAAAAATTCAATTGAAATATTTTAATTAATAATTAAAATTTCAAAAAACTAGAGTCAGTGAAAAAAGTTATTGATGGATAAGATGAACCATATTATTTGTAAGAAGAGCCATATTTTTATTTGTTTTTTTAATAAAAAAATTAATTATTTAATTATTTAATTATTTAATTATTTAATTATTTAATTATTTAATTATTTAATTATTTAATGAACAAAAAAAGAGTAGAATGAATATTTAAGACTATTTAGATAGACATTATAGTGTGTGTTTTTAAATATCAAATCATTTTCAAGGTTTCTTTGAATTAATTAAATTCACAAGGGTGATATACGTGACGTACTTGAATTGTTTTTAAATGAAAAACGCGTTAAAGTGAACATTGTTTGTGTTTTCTAAATGGACTTTATAAATATTTGATAGTAAATAAAATTTATATTTCATTTAATATGGAAATATGGTTTATCAAAGTTTTAATTTACAATTCCATTTAATTGTTTTTTTTATTATAAAATATGGTTCACCAAAACCATTTAGTTAGCTATGGTGTTAAATTTAATTTATACTTTACATTAAATATTAGAGAAAATAAAAAAATAACAACCCAAACATAGTATTTACTTCAAAAAAATAATTTATTTAAATAATTAAAACTATTAAAAAAGTTATGCTAACTTAACTCAATCAAAAAAAAAATTTCCCATATATAACTTCTTAAATTTTATAGTAAAAATCTAATAATATTGTAAATGTTATTTTTAACATTTTTTCTTGTGTTCTGCAAAATAGTACTTATGGTAATATTTTTTAAACCAATAATACGCAACTTGTAAATATCCAAAACACCAAAATTATAATGAGATTAGACTTGACCGACAATCAAAATCTAAAAACAGCCTCAAAAAAATCCCACTAAATTTAGCATTTAAAAACAAAGTTAATATTTTATTATAAAAAATACTATAATTGCGACACAATTTTAATTAACATTAGTTAATTCAAAAAAACCACTTGAGAAGAATGAACTTGAAATAAGGAGTAGTGAGATCGTGAGTACAAAAAGAAATGAGAGAGAACTGAGAAGTAGATTTGTATGTCAGAAAAGAAGAATAGCATGTCACTATCTCGAGTGGATATTACCGCTGGTAATAAGACTCAGTTTGACCGAGCTTCCGAAGATTATGAGGGGACTCTTTTAATGATTCTTCGTTCAAAAATCCTCTTAAAGAAGATTATTGAACAAAAGATGTATCAAGAACGTATCAAACGGGGTAATCTTTCCGCCAAAGAAATCTCGGACTTGTTAAAGAATCAAAGTGAAGAAGATGACGAAGATTTCATTTTGAAGATCACTGAGTTACGTCGTTCTTTGATGAGTGAGATTATGAAGAATTCCGACTTAGAGCGAGAGATCAATGAAGTTGAAATGCGAATTACTTTGTTAGTTCAAAATGCCGGTGCGGTGATGACCAAAGAGAAGAAGAAAAAGAAGAAAGGCCTTGATGAAGATACCACATCGACCATTGTCTTGACTCAAGAGAAGAAGGAGTTATATGGAAATTTGTTCCACTTGTTACAAACCGAACCGGTGTACTTAGCTCGACTTATCAACTCTTTAGTCCAGTCTGAATCTGATATTAAAGAAATGTTGAATTGTATTATTCTGAACCTTTTCATGGAAGGGAAGACAACACGAGAAGACTATTTGATCTTGAAAGTCATGAGAACGGCTATGGAGCAACAATTGAGTTTGATGGTTCCTCTCTTCACGCAAATTCAGAACCAGGGAGTCGTCCCACAGATGATGATTGCTTATGCGAGAAGAAAAGAAGGTGTCGAGTTCTTACAGACAACTTTTGCGCCATGCATGCAGAAGTTCAATAAGGAGTTCCCAGCGTATAGAAAGCTTGAATTGAATGGGAAGAAGATTCTTGATGATTATATTAATGAAAAGGAACAGGCGACGGGTGGAGTCTCTCCACTTCGTAATCTCCCTGTTGAAAAAATCTCTGAAGAGCCTGAATTAAAGAAAAAGATAGAAGAGAGAGTCACTTCATTGAAAGAGGCTTGTAATATCTTCTATGATACTATTATATCGAGCATTAATCAATATCCATATGGTCTGAGATACTTATGTAAAGTCATTAATGAAGGATCTGTCCAAGCTAACCCATCTACTCCAGATTCCGAGTTACTGAAATACACTGGGTACTTCATGTACTATAGATTTGTAGGACAATATATCACCGCGACAGAGACGGGACAGTCCTATGACCAAATTCAAAACATTTTGATGATCAATAAGATCTTCCAACAGCTGTTCCAACAACAAGAACCGTTCCCAAATACAGAGGCGAACTTGTGGAACTTACCAATGAACGCTTGGATCAATGAAAGATGCGGAGCAGTCAAACAATTCCTTTTGGACTTCACTGATGTCGACCCCCCTGAGGTCAAATTACAGATTGATAAGTATATGACCATGGTCCAGGATATGAGACCAGTCGTTGTCATGTCGCTTGCTCAGTTAAAGATGTTCCATCAAGAGTTGGTTGATCACGTTGACGATCTTGCTGCGAGCAAAGACGATCCTTTAAGAGAGATTTTGGCTGATTTGAAGGATGTCCAATTGTATGAGGGGAAGGACGTTTCGTTGACTTTGACAATTTCAAAACACGTCCGTCAGTCTTCTGAAGATGAAGAACAAGTCTTGTATAACAAGACCAAGTCGATGATCATTTCCTTCTTCAAGTTCATTAAAAACTCCGACACGGTCATTAACACCATCCAAGATGTGTTGGGCGAGACGGAGAGACTTGCAAAAGAGAAGAACAATGAGACTGTCTTGAAGAACTTGGAAGATACTAAGAAGAATTTAGAGGCTTTGGAAGCTAAAGGCCTTGTGACGAAAGAGGACGGCTACAAACAGTTCCTGAAGGACGTCGCCGTTGAAATTTCGAATCGGGCTGAGATCAAAGAACAGCAACAGAAGGAATTGACTCGACTTGAATTGTCGATTAAACAAGCTTTGAAGAAACAGAAGGACTCCCAAGACGTCTTAACTGCATACAAAGACTACTGCCAACAGTGTGTCCAGAGAATTTGCCAGGGCAAACAGAAGAAGGGGAAGAAGGGCACAGCAGGCAAATTGTTCAAGCCAAAGGAGTATTCATACAACGATCTTGTCAAGAAGGGAGTTATTCTGAACTCAGTCATTCCAAAGGCTATGAGGAAGATGACGAAGGTGATAATCTCATCGGAGGAGGCTGGTGTTTTCAACGTCCAAGTCAAATTGCCTGCTATTGCTTCTGAAAACGTCGATTTGAAATTGGAGGAATTGCTTGAAAAAAGAGAAAAGGGTGTTAGATCGCTTGACATCAATTCACAAATCGAACTGGATGTGAGTATGACCATTTATATGATGAACCAACTCATATCAAAGTAAGTGATTTCTTTCTCGACTTGATTTTGTTTTCTTTGTTCATTCAAAGGTATTCTTCACATGTGTTATGTAATTTATATGTTAAAAAGAGCGATGAGGAGCATCTAGTAAAGAAATTAAAGCTTAAAATGCCAGAAAAAGAGACTCATCATTACGTCCGAAAAATCTTAGATAAATAATACTCTTAATGAGCATAAGTTTGAGTAAGATAATTCACAAAAGAGGAAAGAACCAGAAAAAGGACAAATAATACCACGGTGGACCATTAAAAAGAAGATCTGAAAGAAATGGAGATGAAAATAAGAAGGGTTTTGTATGTAAAAATGGACATAAAAAGGTGTGAGAAAAATGAGATAATTTCAAAATGAGTGAAAGTCAACGTATGGCTTGTCCTGTCTTAATAGCTGTCTGTGGAGGGACAGCGTCTGGTAAGACGACGTTTTGTAATGTCATTGCATCGAACCCCAATTTCCAAAAAGTAGTAGTGATCAGTCAAGACTCATTTTATAGGAACTTGACTGAGGAAGAGAAGGCAAATGTAGCGGAGTATAACTTCGACTCTCCAAATGCATTTGACTGGGCTTTAATAATGAAAACATTGAAGAGAATTAAAGGACGAAAGAGAGTGGAGATCCCAACTTATGACTTCACAACACATAGTCGAACCAAAGAAGTGAAGATACTTGATATTGGGGATGTCGTCATCTTTGAAGGATTGTACTCATATTATAGTCAAGACAAATTTGACTTGTGCAGTATGTTTGACCTCAAGATCTTTGTCGAGACTGACGACGATGTCAGACTTGGGCGTAGAATTATTCGAGACATGAACTCGAGAGGAAGAACACTTGAAAGTGTTTTGTATCAATACAAAAAATTCGTCAAACCCGCATACGACGACTGGGTGTTCCCACAACGAAAGGTCGCTGATATCATCATCCCTTGGGGTGAAATTAGCAACAACGCACTTGAAGTCGATAATGAAAAGATTAACCAATACCCCGTTATCAAAATGATGACTCGATATATTGACCAATTCATCAAAAGATCTTCTTTCGAAAAGGTCGTCAGATCAGGCTCTGCTGAAATATTGAATGACTTGGATATTAAAACATCCGCTCTTAGTGATGTCGAGTGAGTAATTTATTTTTAAATATATGTTGGTTTTATATAATATATGATATTATATTTATTTGTTTTATTTAACACATTTGTAATTAACTAAGTTAATGATATGTTAAATCATTAGTGTAGTCGATTTTTATATAATTGTAATTCTACATTTTGTAACTAAATTTTAATTATATAATACTATATTAACTACTTATTAATTTAAGATTCATTTTATAAAGCATTAAGTAAAATTAATAAGTTTATAATGGTTTGTACAAACTATATTATTTAATTTAGATTTTAAATGATAATGAAAAAAATTAATTTTGTTTTTGTTTTAATTGATGGCTGTTCGGCGACTTTATAGTCCCTTTGAAAATCGCTGGCTTTTTATGGTCTTAAAAGTCGCTGACCTAAATAATTAGTTAAATAACTATTCAAAATACCATTTATCATGTAAAAGGAATTGAAAAAATAAACCATATAAATTTAATATAATTATTATTATAAAAAGAAATGAAACAATACCGTCCCAATTATATATTCCCAGATCATTTTTTAAATTATATTTATATGATTATAATATAACAAATTATAACAACTATTGTGTTTTTACACATTTTTGAGACAATAATGAATATGGTATAATTTATTAAAGTTAATAGTTATTTAGTTCTAAAAGAAGTCGGCGACTTTTGAAGGGACTCAAAAAGTCGCCGAACACACATAATATATATATTGGATTGTTTTTTTAGTAAATTAGTATAAAAAAATTAAAATAAAAAATAGTTTCACTAATTAATATATTAGTATTAATATTATATTAATTCAAAAATAGTATTATAAATATAAAACAACCAATAAATTATATTTAAAAAAATTAATAAAGTTACTATACTTAACCTGATGACACGTTTATTGTTTTAATAAAACATTTTATATATTTCTTTCAAAAACTGTTAAATAAATCTAGTAAAAATGATAAATTAATAACAATAACCAATATCAACTATAAAAAATGCATTAGTTATTAAATAGTAATATAATAGATTTAATATTAAAAACCAAAAATAATTCTCAAGAATCAGAATTAAAGCTTATCATAGAATCTATCCAAGCCCGGGACACCTTCTGGGAGGGCCTTTCTCTTTCTGACGGCAGCGATGAGGGAACCAACCTTAGTGGAGACATCATTGATATCACCGTTCATCAATTGCCAATGGTCGAAGACGCATTGTGGGAAGGCTTGACCTGAAGTGTGAGATCTCAAGTCAGCGGTGAAACCGAATGATTCGCAGACTGGCAAGTAAGCTCTAACATTGAACAATGGGGTGCCTGGTCTTTGTTCTTCTGAGATGATCTTTCCTCTTCTCTTTGACATGACGGTGTAGATACCTCCGATAGCTGATTCTGGGCATTGGATTTCAGCAAGATACATTGGTTCGAGGAGGGATGGAGCACCAGTCAAAATACAAGCGAAGCAGCATCTTCTAGCGCATGGGATGATTTGAGCACCACCTCTGTGGATAGCATCGGCGTGCAATTTAACATCTTCAAGGTTGATTCTAACGCCTCTGATTTGTTCATTGCAGACGACACCTTCGTGCATAGCGTTGTTGAACCCGTTGACAATAGAGTCCTTAACTTCATTCAAGTATTGGATACCCTTGGTGACATCAACAAAGATGTTTGGTCCGTTGTTGTCTGGGCCGAAGCACCAGATCTTTCTCGCCTCATCAATATCCCATTGATACTTCTCAGAAAGGATTTTAGCTCTTTCCTTCAAGTCCTGGTCGTGTTTAACAACACCGGCTTCAATATCCTCAGAAAGGCCTTCGGCCAATGGAGCGGCTTTCATGAAAAGTCTGTTCTGATTGTTAGCGGATTTAGAAAGGCATTGGATGCGAGAGACTTCAGTGACGGTTTCTCTGAATGAGACAACTGGTTCAGTGACAACCAATGGGACACCAGCACAGTATTGTTCTTGGAGATCCTTAAGGCAAATCTCAAGATGCAATTCACCGGCACCGGCAATAATGTGTTCACCAGACTCTTCAGTGTAGCACAAGCAAAGTGGATCAGATCTTGAGAGTCTCTTCATACCTTCGACGAGTTTTGGGAGATCAGATGGACTCTTAGTTTCAACGGCGACTCTGACGACTGGGGAGACGGAGAATTTCATATCCTTAATGATGTGAGCAGTCTCACTGTCAGTAATAGTTCCTGATTTCAACAAGTATTGATCGACACCGACAAGTCCAATGACGTTTCCGCATGGGCACTCATCAATTGGTTCAGTGTATCTGCCCATCATCAACATAGTTCTTTGAATGTTCTTAATGACCATATCGTCCTTCTTGCCCGGGACATAGTTTGGTCCACAAATTCTGGCCTTTCCTCCAGTTCTGATGGTTCCAGAGAAGACACGACCGAACGCGTAGAATCTGCCCTTATCGTTGGTTGGAATCATTTTTGAGACGTACATCATCAATGGTCCCTTATCATCACAGTTCACCATAGCCTTAGCGACATCATCATCAACAGGTCCAGTGTACAAGTTTGATGTTCTGTATTTCTGAGCAACGACTGGGGATGGGAGGTGCATAACAATCATCTCAAGAAGTGATTGACCAGCTGGTAACCAGGTCTTCATAACTTGCTTAACAAGTTCCTTTCCTTCCTTTTCTTTGTCTTCAGCAGACAACTTGATCTTCAAGTTGGTGATCATCTTAGTGTATTCTTCCTTCTTGCCGTCCATAATAGAAACAAAGAGTTTCTGAATTGGTTCAAAGCAGAATTGGACAAAAGCTCTCTTCAATGGTTCACCGTTGTCTCCCTTTGGAGTGTGCTTCCACTTCTTGGCTTTGGCGTCCCAGAAGTTATCGTCCCAGAGTTTCTCAAGCATTCTTTGCTTGTCAATACCGAACTTCTCAGACCACATCTTAGCGAATTTGTCCAAAGTGAAGGCCCATCCGTGGAGACCGGAACCGAAGGCAACAGTTCCCTTGCTTGGTGCAACTTGGACATCACCGAGTAATTCGTCCTTGTAAGTGGAGATCAAGACATTGACGTTTTCAATTGATCTGCAGAATGATTGGTAAGCCTCTTCTGGTGCTTCTTTAAGTTCAAGGAAGACACGATCGACTTTGTTGATGATAACGACTGGCTTGACTCTCTCAGTAAGAGCTTGTCTCAAGACAGTTTCGGTCTGGACGCAGACACCTTCGACACAATCAATGACAACTAAAGCTCCATCAGTGACACGAAGAGCAGCAGTGACTTCAGATGAGAAATCGACGTGGCCCGGAGAATCGATCAAATTGATCAAGAAACCGTTTCCGTTGGCATCGGCTGGGATATCATCTTTGTCTTCGATTTCATAGTACATAGAGATGGATGTTGACTTGATGGTAATGCATCTCTCTTGTTCATCGGGTCTGGTATCAGTGTATCTGGCAACACCGGCCTTATCGTTGGAAATAATACCAGCGAGGGTGACCAATGAATCAGTCAATGTGGACTTGCCGTGATCGACGTGGGCAATGACACACATGTTTCTAATGTTGTTCTTGTTCAACATGAAATCCTTCATTGTTTTGATGCCGGTTGTCATAACTGCTTTGAATGGTTCTCTCTAAGATCTACGGCCCTTATATACTTAAGTCAACCCTCGCCCTCATACTCCATTTTACTATTATTCTAATTCTTTTTACTATTAATATAGTAGACACCACTATTTTTGTCAAGTATCTATTTTGGAACCCTAAGACCAAAACATAGGGATGTCTCGCTTACAATGTCATCGAATTTAATTGTTATTACTTCATAGTAATAATTATTTAATAATCGGGAAATGTTGCTATTATTTGTTTCTTAGACACGTGGTTACGTTTTATTTTAAGTCTCTTGTTCTCTTATCATTAGTTTAGTTTATTTCTACTTATCCAAGCAAGAATAAACATACTTGGCTTGGACTTCCCAAAACTATTTCAAAATATTTCATCGCGTTTAAAGTTATTGTGACCATTTATTTTTGAATCTTGTCTTCACACTCTTTTGAGATTGACGAAAAGAACTCTCATTTCAACATAACATCAAAGCCAGCAATGATTATTCATTTTTACTTTTCACCATTTTTATAAAATAGAAAAATTCAATTTAAATTTTCATAATATAATATTTTAATAATATAACTATCTTTTACTGTTTTTTAACTTTGTTTTTAACAGCTAGTTTTGTCTAAAGCTTCAAACAATTGACAAAAAATAGACTATTACTTTGTTGTACCATTTAAATCTATAATAAAACCATATAACCATTATCATTGCTTTAAAACCATATCCGAACCATACATAATTATATAATATAGTACATTTTACAATTGTGTTGTTTAACACGAGAATTGAAGAATTCAATAGTTTAGACTCCAAATTAGAGATACCCTGGTGGTGGGTCTTGTCTTCTTTGGTTCTGTTGATTTCTGTTTTGTCCCGTAGTATTTCCTTGATTCTGTCCTTCTCTGTTTTGTTCATCGATTGACTGTTGGAGTTGTTCGACAGTGATTCCCATTGATTGTGCGACCATATTGAGCATAGGTCTCATCGCGGGATTATTCATAAATCCTCTTGCCATGTCCATCAGTTGTGAGTTTCCTGTGAAGAGGGATTCGAGTCCTTGTACATTAGGCATTCCTCCTTGAGGCATTCCCATTCCACCAAACATATTAAAAAGATTTGGTTGCGGTTGTTGTTGAGGAGGAGTTCTTGGACCGTCTTGTCCAATACCATTTGGTAGTCTCTCTTGGATTGGGATGTCTTTATTTTCTTTAGTCTCTGTTGTTTCCTTCATTTCTTTCTCTTCGATTTTGATCTCTTTGTTTTCTTCTTTTTCAGACTTTGTGTTGAGTGGCTTCACTTCCTTTTCCTCTTTCTTAAGAGAATCTTGCGACGGGGTTTCCTTTGCAATGATCTCGAGAAGGTGTTGCCTATTTTGTTTGAACAACTGATCGTTTGGTTCAAGTGCTATTGCGGTGTCTATCGCCTTCAATGCTTTCTCGTAATCCTTACGTTTACTTAAGACGATAGAAAGTCTTCCATATCCCTTCGCGTAGTTCGGATTCATCTTAATCGACATATTCGCATCGTCAATAGCAAGCAAATCCTCTCCTATCGCAGTGTACGCCGCGGCTCGGTTCCCATAGAAAATCGGGTCTTTGCACAGCGCAATCGCTTTCGAGTATTCGTCGATCGCTTTCGCAAATTCTTTCTTCGCCAAATGTTCGTTCCCTTTCATCTTGTGTTCTTCCGCTTCCTTAAATTTGGCAGGGTCGACAGTTTCCGCAGGTGCGTGAGTCACCACGCTGTTTGTTCCTGTGTAGTGTGTATTGAAGTATGTTTTCGCCTTCTCAATTTTCATCTCTTTTTGCGTTTCGCTACAATTCGCGAAGAATCCTTTCTTCTCCAAGTTGACTAAGAATTGGCGATAGAGTGGTGACTCCATTTAACTTGTAAAGTGAAGTTTATAGTTTGTTATATAATTTATTAAATAATACTAGTTTTAACTATATTAAATAGTTATTTTTAAATAAGAATAGTTCCAATCAATACTTCAATTCATAATTTAAACAACCTCTTTGCTAACGTGGCTATGTTGATATGGAGATTCCTCGACTCATCACAGATGCAAACCATCTCCATAAGGCAAAGTAACTTTTCGGAGTCTTCAGACATTGTTAGATACTGGCTTTGAAGTTCGTTGTATCTATTGATCTCGTCTTGTGTACAGTAACAACTACACTTCTTGATGAGAAATGGGTCAGCTTTCCTGATGTGATTATAACAAGTCTTGCTCCGCTCTTTCTTTTTAGGCGGGACAATAAGCTCATCTCCGCCATCTTCTATTTCAATGACCTTATCATCACCAATTCCACTCTCTTCGACTCGGACTTTGTTCTTTTTTTTCCTTTGTTGTGTCTTCCGCGTTTGGTCAAACACAATTTTACCCAATTCGTCTGGGTCTTCATCGTCGACGTGGGTATTGATTTCGTCGGGTAAGTCTGTTTTGATGATGAAATTGTGGTCCGACACCCCATACACTCCACTCAACGATTCTATTGTGTGGATGTGCTCATTCAGCCATTGTGGATACACAGGCATGTTCTGAGGAAACTGTGGTTGATACTCTTTGAATAAGATGTGTGTTGTGGAGAAGTCGAACTTGACTTGGCTAACGTCGAAGAGTGCGTACAACTCATCTTTTGTGAACCAATGCCTAAACCTCTGATTGGCCATATTCTTTTCCAACGCAAGTTCCGCAAGAGTCGCCTTATGTAATTGTCTTCTATACATCTTCTCTTCTACCGTCCCACACGAAACAAGTCGATACGTCACAACATCTTTTGTTTGTCCTATACGATAGACGCGGTCGACAGCCTGATTCCCTATAACAGACCATCCTTCATCAAAGATCACCACACGACTCGCTCCAGTGATATTCAACCCACACGCTCCAACACGTATTGTCATCAATAACACACCCCAACTTTGCATAGTGTTAAATCGTTTGAGTCTCTCTTTTCGTGTTCTGTCGTCGACACTTCCATCAATTCTCATAAAAGGTACGTCTTTCACTTGCAATAAATCACATATAGAATCAAGTGTTCTTTGATATTGAGAAAAGACTAAGCACTTGTCCCCCGTCTTCTCAAACATCTTGAGGATCTCAAGAAGAATTAAGAGCTTCGGCCAATAAAACTCGGCTTCTTTCTCTGCAAAATCGATCATTTGTTCGTCAATAAACTTATGTGTGCCATCATTCGACGCAGTGTCTTTAATTGCTGGAGGGTTACTACACGACTTTTCTAAGTAATTGATCATTCCAATAACTAGTCTCATATAAGTCGTCCCAAGGTCTCTCATATTAATCGACTTTAATAACTTCAAGTACATCTCTCGTTGGTTCTTATCCATTTTGATCCACACAATCAACTCAAACTTACTCACCGTCAGCTGTAAATCGTCTTTAGATTTGGGAGTCTTTGAATCGTCCTCGTCGTCGACGTCCTTTTTCTGTTTCTCTTCGTCAAGCAGTTCAGGGCCTCCCTCTCCAAAGACGTCTTTTTTTGTTCTTCTTAAGATATAAGGTCCTACTACACGAGACAATTGTGTCAGTCGTGTTTTAGCATACGGACTCTCTTCATTCTTCAAATTTGCCTTTGAAATGACTCTTTCATACTTTTGTTGGAAATACGCCGCTTCCCCGAGTAACTCTCCATCAGTCGTGAAGTCCATTAAATTCCACAACTCCATCAAATTGTTCATCATCGGTGTACCCGTCGCAGAGATTTTATGCTTCGCTTTGAAGCTTTTCAACGTTTGCGTGACCTTTGCGGTTTTCGACTTAATGACATGGGCCTCATCTAATATGATGTAATCCCATGTCACACAACTCACCGACGATTCATCGTTTTGAACCATATTGTACGTCGTTAGTAATATCCCACCTTCCGTCCCAACAGCTCTCGCAGCAGCTCTTCTGTCTGCTGGTGCCATGTCGTGGACGTTAAACATAGTTATTCCAGGACTCCACTTCTTCGCTTCAGTTTCCCATTGTTGCGCAACCATCGCCGGAACTACCAACAAGAACGTCTTCGCTTGGACGCGGATGTCTTTCAAACACGACACACCTAATATGAACGCGAGTATTTCTACCGTCTTCCCAAGCCCCATATCATCGCCTAATATACACCCGTGTATTTTAGTGTCATTGTGATGTTCCCATAACCATTTAATAGCAACTCGTTGATGTGGAAGTAACATCGAGAAGATATCATAAGGTATAGAAAATCCATTATTTAAGTAGTACCGACCCGTCTCAGCGTTATACAAAAATCCCGACGGGTCGTTGACGGTGGTCACGTCTACACTCTTTTTCGTTTCGGCAATTTTGTCTTTAATCTGTTCAAGCTTCAGTGGGAGTTTTTGGTGAGAGGGAACCACTTTGAGTGCAGATTCGTAATAGTGAAGTGCAAGGGTATAGTCGTGTTTATTTTCTGCGCCTTGTGCCGAGTAAATTAATGCGTTGAATTGGCGTTTCTCGTCTTTCGAGAGCTTCCCTTTCATTACTATTTAGTATCTTTATATAGTTTCTATTTAATTCAATCAATTTTTTTATTCTTGTATCATAAATTAATAATATTTGAATTAATAAATTATAATATTAATAGTTTTAGTCATTATTTTGTATCGAAATAATTAATTGTATTATTATTTATAATATTATTTTTTAATAGGATAAACTTATTAATTGATGTCTTTTATTAGCTACGAGAGTGTATCAGCCTTTTGCAAAGACTTTTTTTCTAAGATTTCAATGTTCACGACGGTCCTATTGTCGATTATCGTATGTGTGTTTTTGAGTGGAGGCAGTCAATTTTTAAGATCGTTTTCGACAATTGTCACACTGAAAGACTTTTCAAGTGGTGTTGTAGGGATGTTCACACACAGTTTTGTCCACGCAAATATTTTACACATTGTTATGAATTCAATGGCTCTTTTTGGCTTTGGGTGTACTGTTGAATATCGAATTGGGACAGTGAAGTTCATTGTGCTCTTTATAGTTTCGCTCGTGTTTAATCCCGTTTTCATATTGTCTGCAGCTTCAATAGGATTGATCTATAATACTGATGTTGTTGGGATGAGTGGCTTTTTATTTACTTTGATGGTAGTAGAATATTATAAGGAAGATGGGTACATTGACATTATCTATTCGATTACTATTAATATAGTTATATATATCATTGGTATACTATTTCAAATGCCTGTCAGTCTTGCTGGGCATTTCAGTGGTATTTTAGTCGGCTTTTTGTGTTTGTTCTTCTGTCATATTTTAATCAAGTAATTAATGTCACAGACACACGTGGTTTCTTGGACTTTTTGTTTGATAATCGAGTCATTGACTTTATTGAGAAGAAGATGGAATTGGCTTTGGGGTGTTTAGTCTTATTCAAGCCAGCACAACACATTGAGAAAAAGTCACACGTCGAGATACTTCACACAATCAAAAGTGATATTAAAAACATGTTTGTTTGTTTATTCTAAATAACTGTCATTGACCGTTCAGCTTTTCTAAGTGCAAAAGACAATCTAATCCACCTCTTCCTCTTTGTTCCCTTGTTTATATAACATTAAAACTATAAATGTTATTATATACTATTTTAACTATAAATTAATCACTTTTTATTAAGACTTTTTTATATATTAAAAAATAGTTTTATAATTATTTAAACCAAAAAGCTAATAATTATAATAACAATACCATATAACATAAATTACACAAAACAGGAATTTATATAAACTCAAAGCAGCTTAAAGTCGTCTTCATCGTTGAGTACGGGGAAATGATTTCTCCACAAATGAAGTTCTTCATAATCAAGAGTAGCATAAATCAGTTGTTCAACACCCGGCAAAGCTTCTTTTATTGGGATTCCAAAGGGGTCGAGAATCCTGCAGTCACCCGTGAACACCAAATCGGGTTTACCAGGTACACTATCAGGAAGCACACCACAATTATTAGCAGCAAGCAAATAAGCGGAGTTCTCGATTGCTCTTGCTGTTGTGAGTGACATCCAATGGTGTCGTTTATCACTGCTCCAAGCGGCTACAACGATCAAAATGTCATACGGGTCTTTCTTATCATTTCGTAACCACACGGGGAATCGTATATCGTAGCATATCGCAAAGTTAATTTTCCAGCCTTTGTAATTGACAATAGTCTTGTGGTTGCCTGGTGTGAAGTGTAACGCCTCGTCCCCCATAGTGAATAAATGTTTTTTGTCGTATGACGAGACATCACCCTCCGGTGTCACAAAAAAGAGGCGGTTGTAATACTTCATGTTTTCTTCAACTACTATCGAACCAACTACAGCAACTTTTTTCTCTTTCGAAATGGTTTTCATCCATCTCAGAGACTTCCCATCAACAGGAGACTCTGCTACAGGTGTCGGTTGTGAGGTGAAACCACAATTAAACATCTCTGGAAGAACTATTAAATCGATGTGACGGGCATGAACCATTGAATTGATCAAGTCAGTCATATGTGCTAAGTTCTTGTCGATGTTTTGCGCGACTACGACGGGTTGTACCAAACACACAGTAAGGGGTGCAGGGGGCTCTGACATTTTTCACAAAAAATGAGTTGCATAGTGGAAATAAATCTGTGGAAAGTTTCTTTTCCATCCCGAGTGTTCGCTTTGTTTCTCAAGAGTTCTACTCCGCTATTATTTTTTGGGGGAAAGATAAAGCCGAATTTGCCAAATGACTTTTTAATAGCCGTTTCTTGAACAAAAGTCGATTTGTTTGGCGAAAAAAGACGGGACCAAACGTTTAACAAATCATTTCTATTTTTGTGAATTGTTTTGGTTTTTGGTGCTTTTCCCAGTTATTGGTGACAAAATTGATATCGTCATAAAAACTATATTTTTATATTTACTTTACTAGTCAAAAGGTAAATAATAAAAACACTACGATTAGTTTGCCAATTAGAAATTATTTGATCATTTTGTCGATTTAAAAAGATAAAAACATAGAAGATTGCCAGTTAAAAATAGAACAATTAATAGCATTAAAAAACATTTTGGGAGAATAAATATTTTAAAAACAAAAAATTGTCAAAAATATTATATTGGACGTTTTTTTTTGAAAAACAAAACTATTAAAAAAATTAGATATTTATTTATTTTATTAAAGTTTATAATAATACATCATTGGTGAAAAAATAAAATTGGAAAAAAATAATCAACCAAAAAAAAATAAAACATCATAAACCAAATCTTATATAACAAATTAATTAAAGTGAAATATTATAATTTATTTAAATATAGTCAGTCCGAAAACGTTGTCAGCTCTCCAACGTTGTCCAGGCATTTTTGGACCATCAAAACTGGAATATTTCGGGAAACAATTCGAAACAATCCCAAAACATTTCATAATTTTTACCAGGATTTGATCGTTTTTACCTAATTCCTAAATTTTTCAACATATTTTGTGTAAAATTTTGTCAAATGGACAACATTTTACAAGCGGACAACGTTTTTAGACAGACTTTATAAGATATAAAAATGATTTATAAAGTGCATCACAAAATGGTCGACCACCATAAAATTGTCGTACGGCTTTTAAAACAATTTATTTACACAAAAGATTCACTTTGAAAAATGATTGTTTTGGAAAATTCAATACAAAGGACTTTTTGTTCTGTTTTGTTCTTTTTGACTTTTCTTTACGAAGATATTTTCATAAATGATTTTTTTATTGATTAAATTCGAATCGTTATTCTGAAATTGATTTTTGTTATTGACAATGTTGTTATTTATCTTTGTTTTGTCATAAATAGTAAAATATAGTTTTTATAGTTTTATTAACAGTTGATAATTATTGAACTTGGTTTATTCATTTAATGTTCGTAAAAATAGAGCACAATACGTACCATCTTATCTTTGATATACCGTGTTGACTGTACAATTATTTTTCTGTCAATTGTCTTATTATATTAAATGAATCATTTGAATATTAAGATTTCTAAACTCAACTGTGTATATTCAATATAAAAAACGAACTTATATTATTTTTTAAAGTTCGTTTTTTGATGTTTTTATCAAAAGTCAATTAAAATTAATAAAAGACATACACAAGTGTTATGAATGAGGACTTGATCATAGTTTGTTTCAGTGGCATCTGTGATAAACTATTAGTATTATAGATAATCAAGTTGTTGTTCAACGAAACAATTTTTGGTTTTTTTATTTTTTGTGAATAATTTGTTAAATTGAATAATAATTAATTTTATTAAAATTATTAAAACATTATTGATTAAAACAGCTTTATTGTTTAATAATAAATTATCAATAACGATATAATATCCGGTATGGTACTGTTTGATAAGGTATTTTTGTCTGAAGAAAAAAAACATTTAAACTTTTTGTTATAATTTTATCATTTAAAACCACAAAAAATAGAAAAAATGAAATGGAAGAGAAAAGTGGTTTTTTAGTACACTTTGTATTTTTGCATTTGTTTAAAACTATTGTTGATTATCATAATAAAAAACTAAAAAAAAACAAATGAAACCTTTAAAGTCTAAACCCTTAAGAAGGCTGGCTTCAAAAAAACTCAACGTTGAAGCAATCAAAATTTACAAAAGAAGACAACATACAGATAAACTTCTATCTATTGTTCTTGAAAATTTTCAAGCATTATTGAGTTGTACTTATTTGTTTGAACAATTGAAAATTGTTAATTCTCAAGACAATGGAATACCAAAAATTTCAGCTCAAAGAAAAGCTGATTTTTTTGGAGTTCCAAAAACAACAGTGATTGATAACGAGAAATATGGCGGTATGTCATCTAAAATTGGCAGAAAAAGTATGTTAACAGAAATGGAAGTGTTAGTAATCGCGAACAAAATCAGAGAAAAACAAAATACATCAGACCCCGTTACACTAACCACACTTGTAGATTTTGTGGAAACCACAATTGGAAAAAGATTGTGTAAACAAACAATATTAAATCATTTATCTAAAGAAGGATTATCAACAAAACACATTCAACCACAAGAACAGGAACGCGCTCAGTTAAACAAAGACCTGCTTTTAGAATACGAAGAGCGTGCACATCAATTACTTAACAATTCAATTCAGTATGCTGGTTCTAGATGTGTGCATTTAAATGGAGTGATTCCATCTTTGATACTAAATATTGATGAGAGCGGGTTTATACCCTACACTGACGAAAAAGGTGCTCATAGTTTGATAGATGCAAATCTTCCTTTTAGAAGTTACTATCAAGTTGATAGATCAATCAGACGGGTCACATTATTGGCAGGCATATATGGAGATGGCACCACCTTGAAACCGTTAATAGTTGTATCTCGAAAAACTATTGACAATGAAATTAACGAGTATGTTGATTCTGACAACATTGTCATCGTATATCAGGAAAATGGCTTTGTTGATCACAAAATATATAAATTATGGCAAAAATATGTCTTGGGACCTGATTTGGAAAACAGAAGAAAGTTGTATAAAAACGAATGGGCTGTCATTATTCAAGATAACTTTGGAGCACATTTACAAAATGAGTGTCATGAATGGTTTATGAAAAATAAAATTGGTGAACTTTATTTGTGTCCTCATAGTAGCCATCTTAGTCAACCACTTGATGTTGTTATTTTTGGAGCACAAAAGGTTTGTTTTTATATGTTTTAAGTCCATTATTGAATACCATTTGATCTGCTTTTTTAAGGAAACTATTATTGTTTATTATTTTAATATTTTTTATAGCTTTTCCATGATAATTAAACTATTATAAATGCATCATAAATACTAAAAATTACCAACAGAAATTGATCAGATATAAAGAAGTGCAAAACGCAGCAAAGGAAAAAATTGGAAATGAACTCATTCTGAAAAGTGACGAAGTTGTTGAGATCAAGAAAAAAGTTAAAAGTGGCAAAAGAGAAACAATAGATTACTTGTTTAGTTCCAAAGGTTTAAGACCATCGACCATCGAAGAAATCAGGACCAGCAGCTTGACCAAACAAATTGTCGCTATTGTTTCTTCTTTCCACAAAGCGGCGATTTCAAAAAACATCATTTCTGCATTTTATATCTGTGGGTTTGTTAAAACACAAATTGCGTCAGACAAGGAAACAACAAAGGATGAACATGAGTACAGAATGTATTATAAAAAGGAACATGCGCGCCATATTAGAGAATTCATGAATGAACCATATTCAGTGGTAACAGAACATTTTACAGGTCGTCTTTCGGTTCAAATCCAAGATGTGGAGAACCGTTATGAAAAGAGAATCAGTGGGAACAACTTAAATTAATTGTGTGGTTATTTTAGATGGTTTTATTGATCATTTTAAACTATAAATAATAAGTTAATAACTAATACTTATTAATATTGTATTTTTGTTTGATGTAAGAAATACACATTTAACCATCGAAGTGTTCTTAACATTCTATTACTTCGGTGAGTATTCAAGAAAATTCATCAGAAAAATCATTTTTCAAATTGAATCTTTTGTGTAAATAAATTGTTTTAAAAGCCGTACGACAATTTTATGGTGGTCGACCATTTTGTGATGCACTTTAATTAAATTTTTTAATTTAAGTTTTTTATTATTAGTTAATATCACTGTATGAAAGCATAATTAAATTTATAAAATAAAAATAATTAATTATGATAATTTAAATAATATTATTTGATTATAGAAAGACAATTATTAATTTTCAGTTGATAAATGGAAAAAATTAATAACAGTATTAATAACTTTTATTTTATTTTTTATAAATTTTTATATAAAAAAAAATGCTTCAAAGATATTAATATTAAACTATAATTTAAGATAAGAAAAGTTTTGTTGAAATTATAATTTTAATTGTTCTAAATTGTAAAAACCACGAACAATTATCAAAATAATTTTAATAGTATAAAATAAAAATTTTTTGAAAATAATTAATAATTTGCCGTTTTGTTATGTAAATAACAAGTGATTATGGCAAATGCAATCAAATTGTGGTAAATACAAACAACAAAAAAAATAATTACTATATAGTTTTTTTTAACAATTTTATTAATTTATTTTGATATTAAATAATGCTTAAATATTTTTTCTTCCATCAAAAAAATAAACAACTTAAATAATAAATTAAAAAGAAATTACTATTTATAATAACAAAAGTTTTGACACCAACTAAAAAAGAGTAAAAAAAGTAAACTTTATAAGGTGAGTTTTCAAGTTCTCGAAAACTCGAAAAACGGGAACAACTTGGAATGGAACAAGATCGATAGATGGCGGAAGACCAAGAGAGTTTACATGTATCAGTAGAGAGTTTAAGGCCAAACCTGTATGAAGGGTGGGGGAAGAAACAAGGAGGAGCAGTGAAGACGTGGAAGAAGCGCTGGTTTGTGTTGAAAGAGAATCGGTTGTGGTATTTTGCGTCGAAGACGGCGACGTCAGCGAAAGGGTTTATAGAGTTAATACCTGGAACGGAAACAAAAGATGTTAGTGAGAACAAGAAGTTTATGTTTTCGATCAATTCTCGGAACTTGAAGTTTGTTATAGGAAGTTATATATAATAGAAGAATAGAGTGATTTTTCGAACGGATAGAACAGAAGAGTGATGAGTAGAGGCCCACGAGTATTTTTCATAGTGACTGAAAATTCGATCGATCATGAATCATTTTTCAATGCGGTACGGAAAGCACTCACGAAGACAACACCGACAGCACCTGCTGTAACAACACAAACTAATGTGTCTACGCCAAATGCACCACAAAATTCAGCGAGTGCAGCGCCACAAGCGCCTGTTGTTGCAACGGCGCCAGTGACACAAAACACAACGAGTGTATCGATTCAAGGAGCGTTACAGGCGAAATGTGATGGCAGAAAGAATATAGCGAAAGTGAAAGCAAAGATCCCATGGTTACAAGCTGAAGGAGAGAATGTAGTTGAATTTTGGAAATATTGGATGGATTCGACACCACAACCTGATGCGCTTGAGCCTGGACAATCGATTCAATATATGCTTGTTGTTTCAGGAAACACCGACAAGTTGTCGTGGCGAGTGTATGGCCCACAAGGTGCATTGATTCAAAATATGGTGGATTTCTTTTGGAATGTTGGTGCACCAGATGAAGAGATAGATCATTTAAACAGTCTTGGGTGTCAAATTAATCCAAGTGAAATTGGGTCATGGATTGACATGAGTGTGATGAATGGCATGGATGGTGGGTGGTTTTTCAAAGGTGAATTGTCATGTGATATCATTAGAGATACGGCTGACAAATGTGAACATTCGGAACGATTAATCAATTGGGCAAAGGAACATGGACTGAATTATATGTGCCAAATTGGACGAGACATGGGTGCTACTCCACCACGACAGTCTGAATTCAGATTTAAGCTTGATGGCGTTGTTAGTACACGAATGGAAAAGGTTAACTCGGCTTTCTCAACTTTTGGATTCCCACCAATTGCAACAAACATTTCAGATACACTTGTCAATCTCCCACCAGTCTACACATACTTCTATTTGTGCGTAATTGTCTCAAGTGATGGGTTCGTAAAAATCAGCGTCTTGGTGCCTTCACCAAAACAGGACTTGATCTTACAATTCTTGAGCAGTATGGGCGACGTTAAAGAAACACAAATCGCACTACACAACGATATCATGAGTACACTCGGAACAACTCCACTCTTCGTCGAGTACACGTACCTTAACCAAGGGTATGGGTACGACGTCTACAAAGAGGGCGCAGACGTCCTCGTCCACTACAACCTCGGCACAGAATCGCGTTAATCACTCATTCAAACCAGTTACTTGTTAAACCATTTTTTCTTCTTTCTTTCTCATAATTGTTGACTTTTACAAAACTCGTCTTTATAGTAAAGTCTCTCCATAAACCTTATTTATTCCATTAATTTTATTTATTGTCAATTTTTAATAAAAATGTTCCTAACTCACGGGAAAAGATATATAAGCCTAAAAAAGGATATTATAAATATAATTATTTAAAAATTATTTAAAAAAATAAAACTAAAAAAGACTTGCGACAAACTTGCACTGGCTTACGTGGCAATACCTTTTCAAAAAAAACATGGACAAAATGAGAAAAAATGATTAACCCTTAGACGACTGACTAAAAATACTTTTTTTGTTTTTTTGAAAAATAAATTTTGAAAAAAAATAATTTCACTTTTCCAAAAAAATGAATACAGTAGAGAGCGTTTTAGTTTCTTAAAAAACGGGTTTAATTCTTTACAATTCAGTTTGTTTCTTTGTCTTTTTTTTAAATTCCAGTTTCATCTTTTTAAATTCCATTCATTCTTTTTATATTTCCATTTGTATTTTTAACAATTCTTTTTATTTCATCACTTTCCCACATTTTCAGGACAATCACACTCATTTTTTGTCATTTCTTTCTATTTCACAAACTTTCTCAAGTGTATTTTTAAAGTTTCTTGTCTCAATTTTATTTCTTTTCGTTTCAAAAAAATTACAACCGAATGAGTCAATTAAAGATTATCTCTGGCAGTAGTTTTACTCCATATTTCTGTCCTGCAGAGTTCCATTGTTCTAATTTCTTCATTTGGGAGGGGAAAGTGTGTTGAACGAAATCATTTAAAAGGAGAGTTTCTTCTTCTTTTCTTTGTGGTATATTCGCTGTGTTATTTAAAATTCCCGAAATTGTTTCTTCATTGATGTCTTCGACTTGTTCAATACTTATGGTGTTCTCTATTTCCATTGCAGTTCGAGCCACACTTCTGATTTGGTTATTGATAGTGTTGGGTCATATTCATAAACTTTTGTGACTAATTTTTGAAATGGCTCAACTCTAGACTTTCTTTTAAAGTGATTCTATGGAAGAATTGATTTGCCTTTCCTGAGTAGACCAAGTAGTTTGTTGATGTTAACAATATTGATCCCAACAGTAGTTGAATAATATGTTGGGTTCTCGTCATCTCCATGTATTCTGAATTCGGATATTAATTTTCTTTTGGCACTAAGAGAGACCCTCACATATGGTCGCTTTTCAGTAGTCATTCTGGTGCTTGTTCTTGGTCTTCTTTGGTGTGTAAGTTGGAGAGGTGGTATAAACGGATGTGTTGGTTCCACATTAGCGACAGTACCTTCCCTTGGTTCGGAAGAGTTTTCTATGTACTGAGATTGTACAAATTGTTCTCTGGAATCAATATATTCAAGAGTCATATGAATACGTATTTAATATTTTGTTTAAATATTATATTATTATCGTAATTGGATTTTTTTCGATTTTTTGAAACGAAAAGAAATAAAATTGAGACAAGAAACTTTAAAAATACACTTGAGAAAGTTTGTGAAATAGAAAGAAATGACAAAAAATGAGTGTGATTGTCCTGAAAATGTGGGAAAGTGATGAAATAAAAAGAATTGTTAAAAATACAAATGGAAATATAAAAAGAATGAATGGAATTTAAAAAGATGAAACTGGAATTTAAAAAAAAGACAAAGAAACAAACTGAATTGTAAAGAATTAAACCCGTTTTTTAAGAAACTAAAACGCTCTCTACTGTATAATGGTGACTTTTCATGAACAATTTAGAATGATTTTTGACTTTTTTGATAAAACAGTTCAATTTAATTCAAACTTTTGAATTATTTATAAAACATTCCATCATTCATAAACTCAAATTAATTGGGTTTTGTTAACGATTCGTTATTCAATCAATAAAATATATAATTTAACAAATTAATATCAGTAATATAAATAATACGAAAACAAACTGTTTTCATTAACAAATAAAAATGTCAATAAAAATTGATTAAATAATATTAACAGATATGTAATTTTTTTAAAAACAAATAAAAACACAAAAAAGTGTGCAAGAATGTGGGTTATATATAACCAATGAGATTAGTTCATAATAACATAACAAAAAAATTGTTGTTGAAATAAAAAATGGATTCCACTCAAACTAAAAAAACTTAGAGAACCAAATAACAACAAAATATTACGATATAAACCCATCATCATTACTATTAATTCTGTTAGTTATTCAACTGACACAACAATAACATAAAAATAATAATCTTTTATGGTAAAACAACGCTATAAAACATCAATTTAAGTCGAGAAAAATAGCAGTTTTGGATACATTATTCAATGCGTGACAAAAGTATAACAAATTGTAAGTAATTTTAATTATAAATAAACTATAATTAATCAACTTGTGAATTATATGATTAATAATAAATTATTATATATTTTATGACTGATCATAACAATAATTATTAAAACTAAACCAAATGAAGACTCACACAAATATAATTAAATTGAGCCAAAAATAAACAGCCTTGATTATGCTTATTCGTTTCTCATCTACAACCACCTCCATTTTGTGCCATTGGTTTGATGCCTGGGTACATTGATTTTCCACCAGACAAGATGATGTTTCCGTACAAGTCCTTTCTGATATCGACATCACATTTCATGATTGAGTTGTGAGTTGTCTCGTGGATACCTGATGCTTCCATAACAAGGAATGATGGCTGAAAGAGTGCTTCTGGGCATCTGAATCTCTCGTTTCCGATTGTGATGACTTGACCATCTGGAAGTTCGTATGACTTCTCGAGTTCTGATGATGAGGCAGATTTTTGCATTTTTTCGTTGAAGTCAAGAGCGACGTAGCAGAGCTTCTCCTTGATGTCTCTGACAATTTCTCTTTCAGCAGTTGTGGTGAATGAGTAGAGTACCGTGAAAAATCACTGCTACGTGAAATATTACTGCGAATTGTTATTGGGCCAAAAATAATGTTATTGTTGCTTATAAAACATAAAAAATAATTTACTTTGTAAAAATGTTATATAATATGGCTATCAATTAAAACAATAGTAAATTCTTAAAAACGAACATTCCAAACAACTCAAACTAGGTATTGGTTTTTATTTTATAAATTTTAACAATTTATAACTTATAACACGAAACAATACATCAAAACATAATAACAAAAAAGAATAAGTTAGGACATCGTATGTTTGAATTAATTGTCCACTCTTTAGTTTTTATAAAACGCCATTTGATTTTTCTTCAGCTAGTCTTTTTTTTGCTGGGAATATTCAAATTATTAACTTTTATTAAATAAACACAATTTATCATTAAAAACAATATATTTTATCGTTATAATTATATATATAAAAATGCAGAGTAATATAAACTCGAATAATTTTAGATGGAATAATCGTATCAACATTTATATTATTATTAAAACAACAATTACAATAAAGTGAATACAGATATAATACAAAAACGTGTTATGAACATATCACATTAATAAATTAATAAAAAAATAAATATATTTGATGATAACAAACGGTTAACGAGCGTGGACTTGTCGACATGGTTAAGATTTTTTATCTTAAACACGATTTGTAACTATTTGTCTCTTTGATTTCTTTTAAACAATCGGGAAATGAATAAAAAATCCTGACCGTGTTGTCGGGTATAATTATTTAATCACACCTGTTAAAATTTTAAATAATTTGTTGAAATGAAAGAATTGAGTTGTTTGGAGTTCTGGTGTATTAACCCTTTTAAAATAATGATAATTTATAATAAAATTATTTATAATTAATAGACTAGTTTAATTATATGATAATAATTATTAAAATATGGTTTCACATTTAAAAAATAAATTATAATTTATTGTTTTTTTATTATAAATTTTAGTAATTGTTATGTTGATGTTAATTAAAAATACATGTTGATTAACTATTTCACTTGTTTGTTGTTTATTATATTTTAATTATATTTATACTATAATAATAGTTCATTGTTTGTTTTATTTAATGTGAATTGTGAATGTATTTTCACATCATTTTACAATCAAAATAGACAGTGATCATACAACCAACATGTCAAATATTTACTGAACAGTTTATATATTACAGATGTTGCTATTAAATACATCATTATTTGTTTATTCATTTTGTTTTTGAACCATTTTTTGTGTCACGGTGTGACGGGTTAGATTCTTTCTTTAAATTTTTAATCGAAAAATCAACGACTTTCATAAAACATATACAAGACATTGAGTAATGATTTTTCAAATAACAAATCATTATAAAATCAACCAAGGAATTCACTTTATACATCAGAATGATATTATATTGTCAAGTGATTATTTGGAAAATAAAATTACAAAGACGATTTTTTATTTGTATTTTTAATCTTTAACAATAATACATTATTTTGCAAAACTTTATTGTTAAAATGTGTTCATATTTTGTCAGAGATATCGACTGTTCAATAAAATTATATTTCATAAATTGATGTAACGGATAAATCAATATCAATTATTGACACATTTATTCACATTTTGAAAATATCAAAACACATTTTTTCTTGATAAAATAATTTTTGGATATTCAAAACTATAATTTAGAATTTGTCTTTTTGTAATATAAAAATAAATACATTTTGTTTTTCAATTAGATAAAAAAAACAAAACCCTCATAAAAAGTATATAAAAACGTCATTTTTCCTCTTAGCACAATCTGTTGACTTAGCCTCAAAAGATTTTTTAGAACAAAATTATCGTTTTTCATTTTAACAGCCTTAAATAACATAAAAATTAAAATCAAAAATGGTTTAAACCCCCTTAATAACATTATTTTTGGCTCAAAAACAATTCGCAGTGATTTTTCATGGTACTCTATCCTCTTTCAGTCAAGATCTTCATGAGGTAGTCAGTAAGATCACGACCAGCAAGATCAATTCCGAGGATGGCATGTGGGAGTGAGAAACCTTCATAGATTAAGATGGCTGGAAGAGTGCTTTTGGTCATCTGAATCTTAGGTTTCCAATGGTGATAACTTGACTGTTTGAAAATTTGTTTTATTTTTCGAGTTCTGATGATGAGGCAGATTATTGCATTATTTCATTAAATTAAATGCAAGGCGGCAAAGTTATATATAGTAGTGAGTAATTATTTATTTTTTGAATTTTTATTCCAAATAAACTGTTTTTCAAAACTCTGTACTGGGATGCCCCGATTTTTTAGACAAATAATTTCTAATTATTTTTCCTTTGCTTAACCCTCATTTTTTGTTATAAATATTTACTCGAAAAAAACAAGGTAACGAACCTGACTTTTTTAAATTTTACTTGACAAATAAATCTTGCACCAAAAATTTACTTGAAAAATATAAAAAACAAACTTGGGATCAAAAATTTGATTACCATAACACAAATTTTGCCAAAAACATAAAACACAACTTTATAATTAAATGTCCATGTTTACAGAATCACCAAGTCGTGTTCTGGATAAAAATGAAAAGTACCAATGAGTAAAACAAGCATTGAGAGAAGATAAATTGGTTAAGGCTATACAATTGAAAAGTTTTTTAAATTTTTGAACTGTTTATTTCATTTAAGACTCTTTTGATTAATAACCTTGATTGTTTAAATGTTTGTTTTATGTTATCGATTACTTTTTTAATTGTTGAAATAAACAATAAATTATTATTAATTAAAGTGTTGCATTATTTGATGCAATAATGTCCTTCATTACATCATTAGTTTATTGTTATATTATCGTTTATCTTATGTTTATTTGAAAGATAGAATTTTACTCACGTTTAGTCACAAAATAAACCACTGACCAAATAACGAACCTGGAAAATCGGGGAAGATTTACCCAATATTTGTGTGATTTCCCGATTTTTTGTTCAATAATTGAAATTGTATTGAATTTTAAGGGTTTTAAACTGTGTACCGTTGTTGGTTCAACAAATAGGAAAATAAAAAATAAAACAAATAAAAAATAGTAAATAACGGGAAATTAGGACAAAGGGTTTTTATAAATTTTGGAAACGGTACAGAGTTTTGGAAAACAGTTTATATATTCAGCGAAAAAAACCACTTGTGGAATAAAACCACTTGGAAAAAATAAATGGTTCTTTTTTAATATAATTATTATTTTATGTATAGTTCAATTTTTTTGAATAATTTCTATTTTAAGGGTCAATTTAACTTAAAAATAGAAAGACCACTTTCCTTTAACCTTTTTATTTTGCCTTTTGACTTTGTTTGTTATTAAAATATTTTTTGGTAATATGAAATGGTTGTTTGTCGAGGCTATAAAAAGACTTAATCAAATAATTTAAAAAAAACAAATTATTTCTAAAAATAAAAAATTAAAACTATTCAAACGACAGTTGTTTTTACGCTTAGTTTTGGTGAAATTTTGTAATTATGAAATGTTATTTAACAAAAAAACATAAAGTTAAGACTCAAACCCACGACTGAACCTTTGTTCAACACCCTTTGTCTGATTTTTTTTCTTTTTTAGTCCCATTTATTGGGTTCATAACTTGAATACACCTTGTTGGCTATGTAACACCACCAAACAAAGTCAACATTAATACATTTTTTATATTGTTTTATAACGCTCAATAATTTATATTTCACCATTATAATCACTGCACCTTTATTACATCCACACACTTAACCAATACCTCATTTTTTCAAAAGTGCATTTGTCGGCCAAAACCAAATCTGATATTTTCAAATATATATCCACAATGTTTTGATGTGGGTCACAAACCATCATTTGATTATTTCACTCTCAAGCATCAGCGCAATGAATGTGTGCCGTTTGTTGTGTTTGAAAAAACTCAATTGGTGTGGCATTTTTTAAATTAATGTAAAATTATAACAACTTTAATCGGAATATTAAGAATTAATTATCACAAGTGGTTTTGTGAATATCGGTTTGCCCCCATAGTTTTTTACATTTTTCTGAAATTTGCCAATTTTTCAGGCAAACATTATAATAGTGTCAAGTTTTCATGTTGTGTCTAAAGTAAAATGTTTCCAAGTGGTTTTTGTTGTCGCCATTTTTTTTACAAAAACGTTGTTTGTTTGACTCTTTCCAAAACTTTTTGGTAAAAAATCAAAACAAAATATCAAATAAATGGTTGCAATAATATGTGTATGCCGAAAAAAAGGGACACGAAAACAAAGTTTTAAAACTCGGCATATTTAATAATAGTGGAAAGAAACATCAAATAAACAATATGGAAGATGTTTTCTAGTAATTTTATTTGCCAAGTGGGTGGATAAATTGAATAATAAATGCAAACATAAAAAACTGGTAAAGATTTATCATTAGAATACCAATTAAAATGTTCACAAGTGTTTTTATTGCCGGGTTAATAGTTCTGGCAAAAATACATTTTGAAAATAATATTCTTTTATACTCTAATTGGTTAAAATAATCAATAATATAATTATGTAAATTGTAGCAATAGTTTAAATTTGCCTCGAGTTGATAATTTGATAAATCAAAAAATGAAAATAATTATATTGATATTAACAGATTATTTAATAGTTAAATATCGGGAAATTAGGATAAAAAAATAAGCAAAAACCATCAAAAATAGATGATAAGGCACAAACAATAAACAATAAACAAAAAAGTAATAAAGTAGTAAAATAGTTACTGGATAACTATATTTACTATAAATTAATGAAATATAATATTTATCAATAGGGATTATTAATAAACAATAAAACATTTTATTTCATTAACATTAAATTAACGGGTTTTAATCATAATTAATAAAATAATAGTTTAATCAACATTAAAAAGAACCGTATGGTCAAAAAAGCAACTTGTTGTCTATTTTTTATCACTAAGATATCAATTGTGTTTGACCCCAATTAATGATCTTGATTGTTTAATCAATGTATTTACCTGAACATGGACGTTTTTACAAACGAACAAAAAATTGAAACAAAGAAAATGATGAAACCACTTGTTTTTGACTCGACTAAAGTTCTCCCACTTTTCAAAAATAATCAAATTATAACATCCATTTTTATTAAACTGGAGTCCGATTTAAAAACCATTTCTTTTAAAACATTTCGTGAACAGGTGGCCTTTTGTTATGAAAGCGTTTCCGAACAATGGAAAAAAGATTTTCAAAACAAAAAAATGTTCCCTTATAACTTTTCTCGAAAAACGTTTTGGTACAATTGATAAACATAGCGTTCAAACGCAAATGTTAGCCATAAAACGTGAACGTATTACTGGTGTTGTACCAGTTAATAGAAAAAGAGAGATTTAACAGACGACCAACTCAGAGAAATAGAAGGACTTGTTGTCGAAAAAAAGTAATAAAACCGGAAGAATTGGGATTTTATTTAGAAAAGAAGTATGAAATAAATTATGAAACACAATAATTACACATAAAATGAGTAAAATTGAAGGTATTAAGAAGGTGATTGCCCCAAAAATGGAAGCGGAAAGGGAGAGAGTTGATTCTCTTAAAGTTAAAAAAGGGATAACAAATTTGAAGGAAAAACTTGACGGAAAGAGAGCCGAACTCGTCTTTAACCTTGATGAAATTGGGTTTTCTGATTGGGTGGACTCTAAATCAAAATTGGTGTATGCTTCAATACAAGCTGGTTCTGCTGTCTACAACGACGTAGAAAGATCAGACAAAAGAATTAGCATGCTTTGTTGTATTTGCCTTGATGGCACACAACTGCCATCACTTGTTGTAACAAAGAGAGTGTCAATCAGTGACACTTTGGTTGCCTCCATCAACAGTCGAGTTTTGGTCTGTTCTCAACCAAGTGGCTTTCTTAATGCCCGTCTTTTCGAAAAGTGGGTTTACGAGATCTTAGTTCCGTCCATTAAATCGAAGAAAGAAAAATTGGGGTTAAGAGTAGATACAAAGTCTTTCTTAATTATGGATGGATTTTCAGGACATTTCAGTGAAGAAGTCACTTATTTGTTTTCACAAAATTACATTGATGTTATTCCTCTTGTTCCCCACACATCTCACCTTACACAGCCTTTGGATTTGGGAATTTTTGGGATTCAAAAACGATTCCCCCAAAACAAAAACAATTTGTTGGAGCATAAATTCCAAATCAAAGAAGGGAAACCTTCTAAAAATCCAAAGAATGTTCTTTCTATTGGCAATGATGATTTTAAAAATGAATTTAAAAAATTCATGAGGTTAGATGAAGAAGAAAGAATAATTAATTTGGTCCATTCATGGTAAGTTGTCGAGAATGGGGACAATATCACAAGTGCATTTGGGCAAGTTGGAATTATTATTGTTCCAAAAATAGATATCAAAGAGAGCCAAAGCCCTTATGCAACCCCAGCAGACAGAATTATTGGTGTTGCATTGGTAAAAATAGAAAAGGCAAGAGAAGTTACGAAGTTTCTTGGTGAAGAAAAAAAGACAACACTTCTAAAAAAACAAAAAGGATGTCAATTGAAATACCCGATGTCAAGATAAACAGGGTTGAGAAAAAGAAAAAAGCAACAAAAATAATAAATTTTTGGTTGGTTATTTAGTTTAAAATTAAAATGAAACATTAATAATAACAAAACTAAAATAATCTACAGTATTTAGTTAAGGGTTGAACTTTAGAGTTGGAACTTTTAATTAATAATTAGCTTAATTGAGTATTGTTCCAATTGGTGCCGAGAATTATCAGAAAAGATGTTGTTATTTGTTGATCTGATTGTTGTATTTATGATTATGTTTAAATTGAAACCAGTTTGTTCTTCGTTTTCATTTAAGTTTAGTTTAACTTCAATAATATAAATCACAATTCGAATTGTTGACTTAGGTTACTATAACTTATTTGTAGTTGTGTATTAAACGGAAACAAGTGATTATAGGCTTGTTTTTGTAAAAATGTCTGGTGTTAACACTCACATTGTGTTTCTGCTGAACTCTAAATTGTTGTCGACTCCATTATTATTTGTTAACCTCGATTTTCAATAACTGTTTTATGAACATTGACTTTATGCCTGTCAGTAGTTATAGTAGGTCACCTCTCTCGAACTCGCAAAAATCGCACACTATTAAAATCACTTTATTAGGGTTTTTTTTAACTTTTTGGACCCCCCTTTTTAACACACAGTGTTATCCTACAGCGATTTTTCAATTTCAAAACCTTCGAAAACCCCAAAGGATGAAACAGTTATTATTATTGATTTTCCTGGTTTTTGCGAAAAAAAACTTCAAAAATCGCAAAGGATTAACCATCATTTATATGGGTTTTTACGACCTCCTTTTTCAAGGTAGAATGACATAAAATTGCCTAGAATTTGCTCATTTTACACTAAAATGTGTTTATTTTAAAATTTATATAAAATTAAAAATTGGAAGTAATATATGTTAAAATAAACATAAATTAGTATTTTGAAAATAAATTTAAAAACTAAGTTCGAGAGAGGTGACTTAGTATAGTTTTGAAAATAATTTTAAAAATAAATTTTGAACAAGACTAGAACATAAACTAATATATCAAGGAGAACCGAAACGAAGTGAGGTTCCACGAACAACATATATAATAAAAAATATTTAATTTCGAGGTCGAGAATTCGCGACCTCATGGAAAGTTGAGATGTTTTTTATTATTTTTTTAAAATCGTTTTTTCATTTTTTCTTTCTATAAAATGAATACAGAAGTTAAAGCAGTCTTCAACACAAGACCTACCAGATGTCCAAAACGTCTTATTGAAAAATTACAAGAAAATAGTTTTTATCTTGTTCGAGGAATATGTTACGATTTATATAACCAACCTATTTTATGTACATCCGAAATGAACAAATCTAAAATCAGATACATGAGACCAAATACGGCCATTAAACAATATCTAATAAAATACTATAATGCCGACAACTTTAAACAAATAGGTGGTGAAATACAAACTGATTACAATGTCACTATGTATTTCTCATCAAGTAAAGAATTTTATATTAACACCAAATCCAGTTTTACGTGGAATGGATTCAAAATTATAAAATGTGAATTTGATGAAAACACTGAGTAAACTATAATTTCGTTTATTTATCAATTTTTATTTTTTGTTTATTTTCAAAATTGATTTTATATTTTTCCTTTCTATAAAATGAACACAGATCGTAAACTCATTTCAAAAAGTAAATTCACAAAAGACAATTTGTCATGTTATGAATACAAATATGAAATTATAGACAAACATGGTAATCAAAAAATTATTACAAGATTTACCATGAATAAGAAAACATCAAAAAGTCAAAAATATGTTCAAGATAGAGATCAAGAACGAGTTTCAAATTATATTAAGAAATATATTGAAGAACATAAAAATGAAAATATATCTTACCCAGATATAATTAAAATATTAAAATCTGATATTAAAAAATAATTCAACATCATAACCACCAAGAATATTTTAATATAATTAATTTGTGAATGATGTTGTTATTGACACTGTTTTAATGACTTATGATAATTAATATTATATTTTTAGTATTTTTAATTTTCATATTTTCCCAAATATTTTTTCATTTTTATTTTTTTACTTCTATTAAAGATGCCAAGAGTTACCAAACAAGATTTCAAAATTTTGTTAAACATTTATTACTTCATTCATCCAGAACGTGATATTGACACGGAATCAATTAATACTACTCAAGATGTTATTAAAGCTATGTTTTATACTGAAGACAAATTAAATATTGCTAAACGTGTTTTCATTACATATGAAAGAAAAGGTAAGACTTATTTCACAACAAATCAATATAATTTAAAAAAACTTGAAAAAGCTATGGCTAGAATTTATAATGAGAACAATGTTCAAAGACAAAACGTTGAAAACAGATATTCAGAACTTACTAAACAACAAGTCAACATTAAATCTAAGATCAATGATGTTAAAGAACAACTTAACAAAGTTTTCAACAAACATATTGAACTTCAAAAATCAGACTTGTTTAGAAATAATGAATATGAATGTATTGTATTTAGAGAACCATCTGATATTGAATCATTTACTGAATGCTTAATCAACAATAGAGAGGAATCTCATTTTGACGAAAGATATGTACATTTTGAAGAACCAGAAATTGATACTAGTAATTTCAAACATGTTAAATCTGATATTCCGGTAGTTGAAAGAGAAATATACAAAGTTAATAATCTTGATCAATTAAAAAATATTATTCAACAATCATTACAAAATGCAAATAAACCATGTAAAATCAACATTAGTTTTAACTACATAACTGAAGAAATGAAATTAATCAATCATGAAGAAACATATGAATATGAAATTAAGAAAATAGAAAACAACAAACTAAGTATTACCAAAGACAATATAATTAAAAATGATGAAGATATTGTTAACCTTACAACTAACATTGAACAGTCTATTATTTCTAAAGCAGACAAAGCTAAGAATAATTTAGTGAGTTCAAAACAAGTTTACATAGGTATAACTGATATTGTCATTATTAAATATAACTTTGGTAAAACTGGTTTAGCCAATAAAGAATTAGAAATATATACAAAATATCGTTACAACATCATGATAGATAATACCAAATCTTATAATTTATGTATGTTCAAAGCATTATGTTATTACAATGCTCAAACTGATGATAAAATTAAAAATATGACCTATAATTATAAACAGTTATTAGCACTTGCTAAAACATATTATAACAAAATGTACGGATTCACTGATTTGAAAAATACTGTTTTCAATATGTTCCAATATGAAACTGAAATTGAATGTTTTGTAAGTTCTTCAATATTTCTGTTTACAAGTACAGTTTTGATGTTAAAACATCTCAACTTACTCTTTTACACAAATTTGAATTAGTAAATGTAAAAGAAAGAATGAATATTATATTGCACACATTCAAAAATGGAAATGAACATGTTATGTTTGTAAAAGATATTGATAAATTGACTGGTTACTTATTCTGTAAAGTTTGTGGAATTAAGTCATTCATTAATACAAAAGAAGGTCAATATAAATTAAAAATTCATGAATCAAGATGTAATGGCGCCTATGATTCAAAAATGAAATTTGATAAAGCTGCACCTTATTGTCCAAGAATTTTCAAAGATAAATTATATACTTATTGCCGCGCACACGGTTTAACATATAGTCCAATTAAGTATTGCATAACATATGATTTCGAAACAACTGAAACCACAATTGATAATAAAACTGATAATGAGACTGAAATTATTGATGCAATATTATCAGAATTCAGTTTAGCTGTTAGTAATAACCTATATGACACTATTAATTCAAGATATTTCTGTAAATTTGTTCTTGAGGACAAAGTCGGAACAAAGTTCCAAAACGATGTTTTGATTGAGAATGATCACTTTGTTGAGGATGCTATTCAATATATTTGTGATTTAGGTAAAGATATCCAAGAAGCTAACATTCAGTACTTCTTAGCTAATCTTAATAAACCAGAATATAGTGAAAATGAAGATCTTCTTAAGTTATTGAAACCATGGTCATCAAATATACCGGTATTGGGTTGGAATAGTGAGAAATTCGATACTAGATTTATTATTAATCATCTTGATCATATTGATGCAAATGATATTAATATACTTGGTTCAACTAATTCTTGCAAGATGTTGACTATTAAGTACAAATCTGAAGGATCTGATGAAGAACCTGATACATGTATTAATATTCAATTTAAAGATGCGATGAACTATGTTTCTCCTATTAGTTTAGATGAAGCTTCTAAATCATATGGTAAAAATGAAATTAAAGTAAAAGGTGTATTTCCATATCAACAACTTAAAACAGAAAATATTAAAGAAGAATTATTAAGAACAGAACCATTCAAAAGAGAAGACTTTTTTAACTCTTTAAAACAAACTGAGTTGTCGGAATCTGATTATAATAAATATTTAGAAGACTATGCGAAATATGATAATTTCTATCAATATACTAAATACTATAATATCCAAGATACTGCGATTATGTTTCCAATTATTGATAATTTAATAGATTTATATCATCAAGACGACCAAGATATGCTTCATTCTATCTCATTAGCAAGTTTGGCAGCTAGTACAAAATATCTTAAATGTTGTGACGATTTTGATGTTGATACTGAATATAAAATATATCCAGAAACAGTAAAAGAATCAAATAATGTCTACAAATTATCAGAATGTGATTACAAAAATATGGTTTATAGATACCAATTACAAGACAAATTAGCTGGTCGAGATATAACTAATAACATTACTAATGATGATTTCAAACACTTTGAAAACATCATTAATGTTGGCATGTGTAAATATTGTAATTGTAAATTTACCAGAACTAATAAACCAATATTAGATAGAATTGATAACAAACTTGGTCATTCAATTAATAATGTAGAACTTGCTTGTAATTATTGTAATAAATATGTTAGTAATAGAGACCAAGTTGTTGCTAAATTTATGATTCAAATACGTAATTATGCTCATTTTTATAATCTTACTTACAACATTGAGGACACTATAGTTATAGATCTTGTTAGAAAAGGTATAACCGGTGGTTTATCAACTGTTCATCATAGAAGAAACATTAAAGGTGAAAATACTATTACCAAATTGAATTATGATATGTTGAATAATAAAATAAACATATATGATACTAAAAATATTATTACTCACTTTGTCAGTGTTGATTTTAATTCACTTTATCCATCATGTTTCTCAAGTATTGAAAACGAGAATAATCCATATACTGACAATAAAATGTATATGCCAGGTTCAGTAAAGATGTCAATGTTTGATTTAACCGAGAAACAACAAAAATTTGCTAGATACATTATTAACAAGAAAGAAGAACTATTTATTGCTGAAGTCAAAGGTAGAATCCCAAATGAGAAAATGAATAAGTGTATTAACTTTTTACCAATTATTCGTAATATTGATGTTAGTCTTGATGAAACTGTAATTGGAACCCTAATGTATGATTATATGATGACCAATTTTTATAAGACAACAAATCACCAAGATAAACCAATTATTGAACGAAAACTAACTCAAACATATAATACAACCTATAATTCATCAAAAGATAAATATATGATCTTCAGTAGTTACTATTTATGGTTCCTTATTGATGAATTTGGGTTTGAAATAGAAGATATTAAATCATTTGTTACTTTTACTAAACATGATTCATTCTCCAAATTTGTTAATGAGAAGATGAATACTAGACAAGAAGCTATTCTTAATCATGATAAAGTAAGAGACTTATTTAATAAAATTCAACTTAATTCATCATATGGTCAAGATGGTATGAGAACTGACAATTTCAATAAAACTAAAATAGTTGATAAGAAAAATGCGTTTAAATCAAATAAATCTGTATATCATATTGATACATTAAAAATATCTGAATCACGATATTTAACAACAGAAAATAATAGTTCTTATAAAATAATTACACCTGTTCAATGCGCTTTATTTACACTCGATAATGCAAAATATTGGTATCTCATTTCATCTATAACTTCATGAATAAGTGTCTTGATCAAACACGATTTCATTATGTAGAAGGTGATACGGATAGTATGTATTTTGCAATTTCAGGAGCTGATGAGGAACATTTGGAGTATATGGATGAAAAATGCAATGAACAGGCTTTTAAATATATTATTATCAATCAAGAATTTTATAATAAACATGTTTACTCATGGTTACCATATAATTTCTATTGTTCAGATGAAACATGTAAACCAAAATTAGAAACCGACCAAGAACGCATAAAACATGAGAAAAAACTATTAGGAGCATCTATTGAAAAACAAGGTGATAATATTATTGCACTTGGTTCTAAGTGTTATACTACTTATAATAATGAACATATTGATAAACTGATTTCTCTTAAAATTAAAGGTGTGAATAAGAATAGTAATAAACATATTTGCTCACAATCATACTTAGAAGTATTAGAAAAGGAATCAACAATTGATGGAACCAATTATTTATTACAATATAAGAAAATAACCAACATTGATGAATGTATTAGTAAACAAACCTAATTAGAAAATAATATTGATAGATATACTAAATTGGTACTTGAAACCGACATAAATACTGAATTTGATATAAAACAAACATATATTAATATATTAGGTGAGTTAAAAGACCAGCTCGAATCAAAATCATATTTAAAAAATATCAAATCATCTGTTTACAAATATGTTAGACTTACTCTTCATAAAACTGCTTTATCTAGTCTTTTCATTAAAAATAAGGTATATAACAACAATTGTCAAACATGTACTCCATTATATATCAACACAGATCCAATAACATATACTAAAGAAGATCAAAAAAATATGTTACAAACATGGGGTACTTATAATACTAATTTCATATTCCCAAAACAAGATAAAATAGAAATTGCTAATAATAGATTGAAAGATGAATTAAAATATTGTAGGAACCAATATAAAAAAGAAAAAGACGAAAACGGTATCGACCAATATTATGTTAAATATAGTATCACATATCAAAATATTGATGAAAAAGGATATAAACTATCAAGTAAAGAAGAATTTGACAAAGATATTGAGGAAGTTAATCGAATTTATAAATATCGTCCAGATATAGTTGCTTATTCAACATGTGATTATAATAAATTCACAAGTGAAAGAAAAGATGATGATGGAGAATATGTCGATAACGATGAAGACTATGGTGATGAAAGACTAAATATGCAAATGAGTAGTGATAAAAAACCAACTGGAGCAAGTATGGATATTAATAAAAGCGATGTCGCCATAGTTGATTTTGATATCATACTAGTTTATTTGATGAAGATTATAATATTGCATTAAGAGACTATATTATTAAGAAATATCATCTTAAGAATGGTTTAGTAAAGACTACATCTGGTGGTTTACATTATTATTGTTATCCAGATATGATACCACATGAACTCAAAAAAAAGAATAAGGTTGTTAAAATTATATCTAACCCATTATATGAAGTAGATATCTTTATCCCAAGACCAGAAATAGATGATGGACCAAGAGTTATGAAATATGGAAGTCAAGCTTATAACCATAGTGGTGAGATTGGTATATATCAACCAATTAATCGAAGACAAAAAAATAAAAGTGTTAGAGACTTTGAAGTAGACGGTTTAGCTAATCTCGGTAACTTATATGATGTTTATAATATATTGAAATTAGGTAAATAATTAACAATTCCAAATATTAATTCCGAATTATGTAATAAGATTAAGACTAGAATATATGACGACGAAGGAAATGAAATATTACAAGATATTGAATATGGAACAGATAAATTAGAGGATAAAGACATATTAACTCATATTAAATCTGAAATTCATGCTCATACTAATAAAGGAATTACATTATTCAAGTTATTCACTATTTTCAATAGATTCGTAAAAGAAGACAGAGAATATTGTTATAAATATTGTTATGAACATATGAACTTAACATCTAAAGCAACTGAACAATTTAATTCTGCAAAAGAATCATGTGTTAATATCAAATTATATAAGAATCTTAATCCAAACACCATGTTAAAGAAGTATGTTACCAATTCTGTGAAACCAGATGTGAAAAAAGAAGTAAACACAACTTTCAAAATTAATGAACATACTAGTATGGAGAAAATTACTGCTCACAATCTTCAATTAATCAAGAAAGAAAAGAAGAAGAAAACAGTAATGAGAAAGATGATGAGAACAGTAGTGAAGATTATGAATACAAAGAAGTAAATTACAATGATCCAGACTATTAAAAAAGAATAATTATGATTAATAACCATGATCATCATATTATAACAAATTTATTTTATACTTATTTTCAATTTTGATATTTTGATTTATATTTTTATCAAATGACTTAACAAGAAGCTATACCAGAATTTAAGAATTTATATGAAACTGTGATAAACTTTGAAAGTAAAGAAGATTTTGAAAGATATTTTAACAAATACGAAGAAGATATCAAAAAAATTCCGACTAGAGGATTGAACATTAAATTCAAAATACCTGGTTATCATATAAATCGTGTTAAAGGTCAAATAACATTATAAAAAAAATAAAAATGAAAATAATGATAAAAATAATTCTGATAATGATTTCAACATAGAAGATAGATTGGATCTGATAATGAGTAATATTAAGAGTTTAGATAACAAATTTAATTGTATACTTAAATTACTTAATAACAAATGAACAATCAATATTGTCAATAATAATTTTTTGATATTTTTGTAATCTCATGTAAAAATTAAAGAAATCTGAGAATGACATATCAATACAACATTGTCTATATATTAGTTGTAAACGTTCTCTACTAAATCCTTTAAACAAGAATACAGTACTGAGCTGTGATTTCAGTTTCGGATCAAATGAATTAAATATTTGAATACATGCAAATACTGTTATATTTAAGTGTCGACATTGACAAAACCAATTCTTGAATTTAGATTTTGAATTCTTTTCAAATATGAAAGATGCATCATCAAATAAAATAAATGTGTGCAATCGTTGTTTATCAAAGTTGTCAATATATAAATATTGAAGTATGGAAGAATCTTGATTTATTTCTTCATCTACCATTTTATTGTAATCATCTTTCAATTTAAATAGTTGTTCACATTGTTTTTCAACATGTTTGTAATCGGTTTTAACAACGGGAATATTAATATAATTTACCAATGATGTGAAAGTATCATCTGAACTATTATTATTAATATATATGATGAGATGATAATCATTTGGTATTAAACTCAATTTCATTAATTCTTTCATAACAGATGTTGATTTAGAACTACCTTGTGGTCCTATACATAAATTAAAGCTGTTATATCTGAAATTAACATCATTACTTATCTCAGATATAAATTTTTTCTTACTATTATTCAATTTAGTTTCAACTATATCGTCTACATAAGTATCAATATTAGAATCTATATTATCTTCGTTTTCTTTTGATTGTTCTGATGTGTGTGACTTATCAAAGTCTGAGGATTTTTCAGATTTGTAAATAAATTTATTCATTTCTATATTATGAAATTCCAATTTTTAGACTTAATAAATGGAAGAAGAACAAGCTCAACAAGTTATTCAAAATCCAATTCAACAAGTTGGAAAAAATAAATATATGGTAGGTAAACCATCAAAGAGATTTAAAATTGAAAAACCACAAGGTACAATTCAATATAAACGAACTCCTTATATTAAAGGAACACATAAACCAGTTTATGGCGATGAACCAGGTGTACTAACAGATTCGTCAGCAATGATGAATAATCCTGACAATAAATATATTTTAAATTTACCAGAAAATCAAGCTAATCCTATATATGATATCAGATATAATCCTAAAATGTTAGATCCAAAACAAGCAGAAGTATTTGCTAAGCAGAATAGAATGCATGCTTTTAATAGTGATATAAATAATGATGAAATTCCAGATGTTGGTGTATATGATGAAGAAGGTCGTCTTAGATATTTGAATGGTAATTCACTTATTCCAAATAAACGAAATAGTTATTATGCGTATTATAATTCGGTTCCATTAGAAGACCTTATTGGAAAAAATGGTACATCATTTAATAAATACAATTCTAACGTTGTTAAACAAGCAAAAATTCAATTTTACGGTGGTGAAGATAGAATACCAAAAACTCAACCAAGTGTTTATAAATGGTTTGAAAACACAATTAAAGATGCGTTAAATAAAATTCCAAATGTTGCAAAAATTGCTAATAAAAATATGATAAACACTAAACAAAGTACATCTTTCATGTATTCTACATTAATGGCTTCATTATTGGGTGTAGATGTAAATGAATTTATAAATAACACATTATACAGAAAATATGTTGATAAATATGCTAAATTTGAAACCAATATCAATCATATAAAAAGCGGGATAATTGAAATTATGAAACAAATACCAATAAATGTTTTATATAAATTATTTGTACCAGATGTTGAAGATCTTGATTATATTAATGCTAAAAGTAGCTTTGTAACTACTTTAAATAATTTACAAGAATTAATTAATCAAGTAGTAAATAATTTAACTGAAATAAGAGAATTTGTTATATCTTATATACAAGCTCCATCAAATTACAGAACTAAAATGTTCCCACCAGATTTAACTAAATTACAAATGTCTTATCAAGGTTAAATACTATAATACAACACTATGTGTCTGAGGAACTTCGTTCCGTACTAAAAATATATCAAAATATTCTTTATTTATATTCTATTTTTGGTAAAAATATAAAGTGTGTAATCACAATTTTAATAATTATTTATTAACAGGTTGACCAAATATACTTGAATTATTATCCATATAATCTTGAATACCGTATTTAATCTGTTCGCTGACATGTTGTCTGTAATAAGTTTTTTTATAAATTTGTTATATAACGGAACTGTTTTATCAACTATTTCTGAACCATAATCAATTGCTTTGTTAATATATTTTCCATATTCAGGTGAGATATTTTCAATCATAGGTTTCATTATAGGTTTAAGAGGTTTAACGATATTATCATTAATCCATAATGCTGCTTTAGGAACAAAATCTTTCATTTTTTTAAGTTTCTGCCAAAATAGAGGACTTTTTACCATTTGTTAAAATATAAAAAACATAAAATCAATATTTATTTATCGACATTTTTGACCTTTGGTATGACTGGGATAGAGTCCCGACTACATCTTACGTCTTTAATGTCTTAATTTTATTTTGACATCTATATATTTTTGAGATCATTATGACCAAAGTGACCTAATGATTTAAGAGGATCTGATCCTTTGCTAACATCAATCATTCTTTCACCAAATTTAGAATATGTTTAAAATTTTTTATCAGCAATATTACCAACTATAGGACCAATAACTGGTACAGAATTTATTATCGGCTTAGCAACATTAACAACTTTTGACATAATATTTCCATATGTCTTTAATACGTGTCCACCTTTATTTAACATCTTATCTGCAAAATTTTTTAGTGTTTTATAAAATCCAGGATGTCGCATTTATAATAATTAAAATTCATATTTTTACTCTTAACAAATGTCTAACATAAGAATTCCTTCAGTTTTAGAAAATGCTAATAGGAATGATATCCTAAAATATTTTGATGAACAACAAAAAATAATTACTGCAAATGATGGTGTACATGATGCAAGAATGATAACTGTGAATGCATATCAACAACAGGTTCCATTTAATAGTAATGCTCATTCTAAAATAGCGATAACAGATCCATCTTTTCATGTAACTAACATTGATAAATCATATTTATCTGCAACAATAAAGTTATTACTTAAATTAATTCCAGAAACTACTAAAACTCCAACCGATACTGTTGAAAAAGAATCAAATGCTGCTCAAGTATTTGTTGGATTAAAAGATTCAACTCAATGGCTAGACAGTATGAAAATTAATTGGAAAAATGGTGCTACATATTATGAAAACACTAAGATGATATATGAAACAACTATTTCTGGAACGTATAGAACTCAACAAGAAAAAGAATCTAGAGCTGGTGTTTATACAGCTTGGAAAAATGCTTTTGAACATAAAAATAATGTATGCGGATGTTTTGTTAAATTAGATGATTTAATTAGAAATTCAACATTTGAAGCAGAAATGAAAATAATTATTCCTTTAGATAATTTCTTACCACTACAATCTTTTACTAGTTATCCAAATGCTATTTTCAATGAATTTGAATTAGATATTAAACAAAGAATTACTCAAAATTTTGTATTCTGTCAGGTTGATCCAGATGTATTAATAACTGAATATAATTAAAATCATAATAGTGATAGTCAAATATCTATGTTAGCTGCTTTCAAGAAAGGTTTAACTAAAGAATTTACTCAATGTGGTGATAAGGCTATGATGTTATGCTATTGTAAAGTTGATACTACTTCTTTATTTAGTCAATTTGATGGAACTATTCAAGTTATGGAATCTACTTGTACATTATTCCAAAGTGTTATTAATGGATTTAATGTTAAGGATTCAGTTTTAAGAGAATTATATGAAAGATATAGTAAACAACCATTAGATGTTCCAGCTCAAATTACTACTGAATATGATTATCCACCAAATCAAACACCATCTAAGATTAATTGTTCAAATGTGATGTCATATTTAAATACTAGTATGTTATTCTTCTTATTTCCAAGAACATCTAATCAATGTACTGTATCAAAGAATCCACATATTTCTGATATTAAAGTTATAACTGCTAATAGAACTATTCCTGATCAACAAATGGATTCGTTAAGTAGTGAATTTGTTGAATTCCAAGTTGCAAATACTAACTTTGATACATTATTCACATCACCTAAATCATTTATTAATTCACTTACTTATAATGAATATGATTCATCTTTATCAACTAAACGAAAAAAATATTTAGAAGATGCTACCGATTTTATGATGAGTATTCCTTTAGAAAGATATAAATCTGGTTGCTTCTTTGATGGTATATATAGTACTTCGAATAATCAATTAACATTACAAGCAACACCAATGTATGGAACAGATAATCCATATATTAAACCAGATGGTAGTAATTTAAATACTAATGCAATTAATATTGTTTTATTAAATGATGCTATGTGGTCTTTAACACCTAATAAAGTAGAATTACTCACTAGTGTTGATTTAGATTCTATGTTTAAATAATAAACTATATTTTAAATATTAAATTGAATTATTAATTTTATATTTTTGTCGTAAAAAATGTCGTAAAAATAATAATAATATATTTAATCTTTATTTTTAGTAATAAATGGAAGTATTATCAACAACTTACCAAGATAAAAGTAAAAATAGTGTTTTGCACATCATATTTTAATCCTTCTACAATAACATCTAATGAAATTAAAACTGATAAAATTACAAGCATAGATGGAACAGTAAGTATAAATACAAAAGTTATTTCTTCTACTGATTATGTAAATTCTGAAATATTAACATATTATAATAAATCTAAAAGTTACAGCGACAATGTAGCATTAGTATGTATACATATTCTGATATGATTGCATCAGCGTGTAACTCTTACAGCGACAATGTTGGTTCATCATGTAATGCGTATACAGATACAAAAATAGCTTCAATACCAACTCCAAAAATGATATATCCATATCCAAATATAATTTCACAAGATGTAACAACATATAAAAATGTTACTTATTCTATTAAATCAGAAACTGATAAAACTGCATATTTTAGAATAAAAATTGATAATGTTACAGAATTCTTAACAACAAATAGAATAGTAAAAGTAGTTCCATATGTAATTATTAATAATGAAATTTATAAAGTTATTGAACAAGTTAGTGGCGGAAGTATGTTGAATGGAAAATATATACAACAGTACAAAATCTATTTAATATAAATGAGCATCCAATAATAATAATACCAGATACAGTTGGTTATTTATGGGGTGATGGATATTATTGTTTTAAATTATTTCAGTTTATATTTACCAAAGAATTTTACATCAAATAGTAATTTAACATCACTAACAACTAAACCAATATGTGTTTATTAGTATTGTAATCTTAATAATTTATTTTATCCTGGTATTAGTTATTCAGGAAGTAATCCAAATTTAATGTGGAGTAATATAACTATATATAATAATGGAATATATTTAATAGAACCAAATTTACAAATAACAAATACATCATCTATTATAGAAATATGTCAAGATTATTCACTAAATATATATATGTCATCCAAAGCTGTTTCTAATTTTACAGATTATAAACCATATATTATTAATTCATTAGGAAGAACTACTACAACAACAATTTATGATATTTTTGAATCAAGTGTTGCTTATAATAATTATAATTCTAGATATGATTTATGGTAAGTCTTTTTTTTCAAAACACTAAATGGTTGAATTAGAAAAAATAGTAGAATTAGCTTCATTATTATCGTTTATATTTCTTATAATATTTATTACAATATTAAAAATATTTTCATATTTGTTTAAAAAGAGATTATTCAAATTAAAAGAACAAAAAATATTAACAACAAATATAACACCAAGAATACATAGTGTTTAAAACATTAATTCTAACTGTTATATATAATAATAATCAGAATCAATATTGATTATATTATTTTTGTAATCAGTAAACCATATTTTTATTTTTTGTTTATTGTCTTTGATTTCAAATGTTTTTTGATTATCACTGTTAGCAAAAATTATAAATCCATCTTGTGAAGGATAATCATTACTAGAATTCAAATCATTTCTTAAAATATTTCCACAATCAATCTGACCATATGAATTATAGAATCTAGTAGCAATTGTGTTAATATATTTATTGTTAGTAGAACAAACAAATTCAATTGGTAATTCAACTTCAAATTGATATGTATTTATTACTTTGCAATTATTATTATGTAAATTCATGTATAATTTTCTCATTTTATAGAACAAAAATAAACATATACATGAATAACAAATTGTAAATAAGCTTCGCGTAGATTGTATTCGATTCGTCTTTATTATTAATATTGAATTAGATGTAATCACGAAGTGCAAAATAACATGGAATTGTTACAATTTTATCATTATCACCAAGTTTACATATTATGTTACCATGATTATATTTATCATTGTTGCTGTAGTACTAAAATAATTTCTTGTCTTTCTGAAAGTATTGTCTTTACTATTATCCAAATATATTATTAACTTGTCTCCATATATATAAGATAAAAAACCATTATAAAATTGTTTATATAATATTTCATCATTCTTCTTAACCATTTGTTTAATATAATCATATTCAAGTTGATAGCATTTATACATATTGTTGTAATTAGGTATGTATTGCATATCAATAGGTCGATAACCAGTTTTATTATGTTTTGAAAAATTATAGTAAGTAACAATTACTTGAATAAGTATATCTTGATTTTTGTTTACATATCTCGACATTGAATTATCATAAGCAGTTCTAATTGTTCTGATAACTCGATCTACAACTCTGTTTTGATTAATATGTTTGGATGAATATGAATATGTTCTTATATTCATTTTATTGAAATAATTTGACATATAAGTGCTGTTCAATGCAGATTCACCATCAAAACGTATGTTATCAAAAACAACTCCAACATTAAGTAAAGTATTAAAAAACATTATTAAACTGTCATTGTTTTTATTATAAAGCGAAAATACATATAAATATTTTGTGTTAATATTAATAATGAACATGTATATATTTTGTTTGGTGCTGTTTCCAGAATCAAAGAAAGCTAAATCGACTTCATAACTATTAAAATATGGAGAGTAATAAAGTCTTGAATAAAGTTTCTTCGTGGTTTTTGGATTGAATTCTTGACTAATTATTTGTTTCTTATTGATATCTTTTTTCAATATAGATTCATATTTATCTAAACTCTTAAATGGATAATCAATTGTTAAATTATTAGAAGGTATGTTCTCCATAAATATTTTATTACGTTTTTGATTTACAAGTTGTTCTCTATGTCGCATTCTTCTTGTTTGATGTTTTTAAATTTGTTTTTGTTTAATATCAACTCCTTCTCTAAAACTCATTTCTAATTTATTTTAAACTATAAAGTCGAGGTCCGGAAATTCAGACTTTGTCCTTACTACGTTGTTGTTCGTGGAACCTCACTTCGTTTCGGTTCTCCTTATTATGTTAGTTTATGTTCTAGTCTTGTTCAAAATTTATTTTTAAAATTATTTTCAAAACTATACTAAGTCACCTCTCTCGAACTTAGTTTTTAACCCTTCCAGTACCAGAAATCAACAAAATTTAATTTTTATTTTTTTTTTCAAAAATTTTCAAAAAAACAAAACCCAATTCCAAAATTCTGAAAAGTTGACAGGAAAATTACCATTTTATAATTCATGAAAGCCAGTAAAAATAATGTATAAACAAATAACCGTCATTTTTTATTAAAACAACAGAAAAACTGAATAAGTGAGTAGCAATTTTGTATCAAGTGTAACAATTACTTGTTGTTTATAATAAAAAATAATTTAAAAAGTATAACAAGTGTTAAAAATGCCAAATGTTTCGAAGATACGAAAAAGAATTAAAAAATTGTAGTTTACAATTCATAAAGTATAGTTTTTTTATTATATATTTTTTTGATGACAACTAAAACGATGAATTAAAATAATTGGTTTAAATTTAACAGTATAGTTTATTCGTTGAACCCTTATGTGGGGTTATGTGTGTTACTTGCTGATTCATTGAACATTTTCACCTTTCTTTTTGTCTATTTCGTGTATCATCATATCACTCTTCTTCATTTCTGTTATATAATTTCGTTTTCGACGCTTTTATCGTTTATTTTTGTTATAGACAAAAGACATTACATCATAACAAGTATATATAAAATGAAAATAAATAAACATCAACAAACATCAGTCCAAAGCAAATAAAAGTTGTTCTTTTCACTCATTATCTACTACGTATATTTGTTCAAATATGTTTTTTTGCGTGTTCATTTGACTGTGTATATTCATGAAACACTGCAGAATTTTACCCCCTCATAGTTATTGATAATTTAAATTTACTCAAAAACAAACATTTAACATGAAAAGTTTACACGTACATTTTTGAGAATAACGAATCTGTTTGTTAGTATCTGACAGAGCACATAGAAACTATAAACAAACTATTACATTTGAGTACAAAAAGTTGTATTTGCGTGCTTGTGTATACATTTACCCATTCTTCGTTAACATGTTTATGTTATGTCATCCTTTTGGTGTTATTTCCATATTATTTTTCAGTTCAACTTTCAGGGTTGTTGTTTATATTTATTTTTATTTAAAGTATTTTTATAAAGTATAATGAATGTTATTTTGTTTTAAATGTTATTATTATATATTTTCATTAATTTATTTTGAATTATGTAATATAATAATTAAACTATTATAAAACCATTATACCAACATTCATGTTACAAAAAAAAACATCCAAACTCGTTCTTATCACATGGAAGACTTGATTGTTGGTGACTACAAGTGGAAAGCAATGGGTCCCATCAATAAAGAAAAGAAAAAGTTCAAAAGGAAGGTTGCGAAGGTGGGTGCTGACTATAAAGCAGAATTTTGTAATTCGACTGCTTCTGACTTGTTTTTTGGGTTTTTTGACGAAAATTTAGTCGAAAAAATAACAGCATTTACCAACGCCAAATTATCAGGAAAAAAAAGGTAAACCCCAAATAACAAAAATAGACACTATACGATATTTCGGCATTTTACTATATATGGGAGCACACCACGACATAAAGAATCCAATTTCCGAGCTTTGGAACGAAAAACACGGGAAACCAAATATTTATGGTAAAGCTATGCCCAGAAATGTTTTTCAACTTATCAATGCTAACATCGAGACTTACGATGTCACAACTCTTCCGGATGAAGTTGAGAAAGAAAGTTGTTTTATGGGTGATGAAGAAGAGAGTGAGGACAGTGCATCCGATGAAGAGGAAATTCCAAAGAATAAAGAAGAGACTGAAGAAGAAGACTATTTGAGTTGTGATGAGTGGGTCAAAAAACATCCTGTTGACCTGACCGAAGAGAAGCTAAAAAAGGATGTTGAAGTGAGACAAAAAGTAAATGATGAAGAGACTATAGAAAAGGGGTTAATCAAAGCATCAAACACGCCAAACTCGAATGACAAGTTTGGCAAAATTTGGGAAGTGTTGGAAGCTTTTATTCACAACTTAGTGAACAACAAATACTTTACACCGAGCACCACACTATCGGTTGATGAACACCTTTGCGCATTCAAGTGAAAGATAGGGCAAAGGTA
>NW_004443615.1:233289-235765 GCF_000330505.1 Entamoeba invadens IP1 | reverse complement strand
TATGGGAAAATTGTTGACAGTTGTATGTGACAACTTTTTCTGCAGCTTAAGATTGGCACATTATTTGGCTCAATATGGTTCAACATTGCTTGAGACTGTGTGAAAAAATAGAGTTGAGGTATCAGAAGAAGCCAAGCAAATCAAACGGTATGGCCCCAATGATGATAAGAAGGCTATTACAAGAGAGGCAGATTCAACGGAAGTGTGTACAAAGGGTGTATGCAAACTACTTTCTTACTATAACGAAAAGAAGAAGTTGGTGCTCATTATGACGACGATGCATCATGCTAAAGAGTTGTACACCGTTCAGGAGCAAGTGAGGGGAAAGGATGGCAAACTTGTGAGTGTACACAAACCAAATGTGATAAAACAATACAATGCGACAATGGGAGGTGTTGATAGTGCAGATCAGATGATACATACTTACACTTGTAGAAGGCGCACTTCAAGATGGAATGTGAGAATACTTTATGATTTACTTGACATCGCTGCCCTCAATGCCTACAAGGTATATCATCATCACCACGACAAGGTAGACAGGTTGACTTTTCTCAATGAATTGACAGAGTTATTGATGGAAATGGAGTAAATTACTTCTTTGGTTTTATAGGTTTTATTATAGTTAATAATCTATTTATTTTCTTTGTTATTTTTCTGTTTCTTTTGTGATCTCTGAAAATCATTTCTGTGTATCGTACAATATTCAAAGCGTTTTTTACATATTTATAGGGGAGGGGCTTTGCTTTTTTTATAAAATTATTATTATTATACTAATTTTTTACTATAATATTATACAAATAAATGATGTGATTACATAATTTCCAAATCTCTGACTCACATCACCCTGCTTCTTCGTTTTTGTATGCTTTATCATTGATTTTAAATTTGTAAGGATAGCATCACTCTACTGAGTTGGTATATCAATTCAAAATAAAAGAATTGTGAATCTATTTGTTGGTTAATTTTTATTGTGTATCCCTGTATAAACGCCACAAACAACAAACAGTATATTCACTTCAAATAGCTATATATTGTGAAAGTGGGTGAGTAGAATACAAAATCTGGTTGATAAGAGTCACTATATTATAAGTATATACATAAAGTATACACCGTTTATCAGTAAATCTTTTGTTTTTATCATTTTTCTGGTTTTGATTTTCATCCCAAAAATGCATTTTCAAAAAACAAAAGCCAAAACAAAAAAATAATCAGACAAAACAGACTATATGTTACCATTTGTTTAATAATAACAAACAAATACTTGTCTTTCCAATCATATAGAAAAATTTGCTCTCTGTATTCATAATACAATTGTCTTTTTTTGAAAAAGTCATATCTTTATTACTCACAACTGGAAGACACACGAAATTAAATAAACAATGTGTCATGATTATTTAAGACAAATTTTGGTTTTACTGTCTTAATTTTACTCCTTGAGTTGTTTATGACTCTTTTATTATTTAAATTGGTGTGTCTGACGATTAAAAAACAATCTTATTCATTTATTATTAAATTTAAAGGTTTTTATTGTTCATTGAATAATAAAAAACTAAAAAATGTGATTTTCACAAAAGTGTATTTTCCTCTTATTTTCTAGTTTTATATTTTACTCTTTTTTGACAAACTCAAATTATTTTATTTTTCACTGAATTACAAAAAAGATGGAAAAAATAATTATGAGATCACAGTGTTTTTGTTTGATGTAATCGCTTTTCTGAATATTCAAGGAATGACGTATCCCTTGTTTTTCAATAATAAATATTCAAATTGAAAAGTTATATAATTCATTTTTACATTCTGAAACTCCTTTTCGTAAAGATTATTATTGTGTTTAGTTTAATATACTATACTATTATTTTGATATAAAAACAAAAACTTTTTCAACTTGAAAAGAGAATAATCAGAGGAATCTTCAAGTCTCCCTCGTTGAAAAAAGTGAACCTTTTTTCAATAAAAATACGATTTTAGGTTATAATTTACTTTTAAATTATAATATTTTAAATTATTTTTTACTAATAATTTTGTTTCCTGGTATTTCCCATGGTTGTTAAAAGTTTAAAGCGTTTTTTGCATTTATTTACTCTAAAATACACTCAAAATGAATAAGATTATATTAAGTATACATTTTTGGAAATTCCTGGTACTGGAAGGGTTAAAATCAAATAACAAACATGATAAAAATATCAATCAAAAAGTGAACAAGAGACTTGTAACATAACATAACAAAAATAAAATTGTTATTTTCAAAAACACTTAAAATAAATAATGTTAATATGAAAAAAACGACAACCTATTATTAATTACAAGTGCAGTATTTGAAGGCTTTAAGTCATTGTGGCATAGTCCGACAAACAGATTCAAAAAAAACGTCCTTCATAAATTCTGCATTGTGTTTTTTTTCGAAATTTCTAAAATATTGAACTTTCCAAAAATATTGCAAAAGGATTACATTTTCAAATAAAACTCATATAATTAT
>NW_004443615.1:231194-233189 GCF_000330505.1 Entamoeba invadens IP1 | reverse complement strand
TGTGACGGGGATTTGTATTGATTAACGGCAAAGTGTTTCCGTTTATCTTGCGGAGACTTTGGATACATCTCCGTAGCTAGTTAGTTACAATTAACATAACAATGAAAGTCATCCGCTATTTTTCATAAAACCTTTTTTTAAGAAAAAAAAACGTGAAAAAATTTGAAATAGTACATTCAATCGTAAATAATCTATAATACAAAATCATTATCTATAAATAAAATGTGCATTTTTCATCATCTAAATATAGAATAATTAATATAAAAGAAAAAAACACATTGTACTAATAATTTGTATTATTATATATAATATCTTAATAGTACACCATTCATAATCGTTTATTATATCATTTAAATTATTGATTATAACATGTTTATCACATTTATCAATTGTAACACCAACAATAAAAAATCGAATAGTTAATAACAATGTTTGATTGTTATCACAATTTGTTGTTTATGCTATTCATCATAAATCGATTGTTTAAATATTTGATGTAACTAAATTTTTATTGTTCGACATTTTATTATAAAATATCATATAAACAAGTGATAGAGCTTGATACAATGAAATAACATCAATATATTGACAGTTTTAACATTTTTAATGTGAATTATTATTGAATTAAATGGTAAAAATATTTATTGATATTTTAAACGAAATATTTTAAACAACAAATTATGTTTTAATTACTTGACAATAAACATAGAAAATGAATGTTTTGAAAAATGTTAAACAATAACTTTTTAATATTTGTAATTTAAAAAATGGTATTTATTTACAAATTTAAAAATAACAATCATTTAATCAAAAATTCAATATACAAAAAATACATATATTCCAATTATGAATTTAAACATTTAAAATATGATTTATATACTTTTTAATGAAATTGAATTAAATCTATATGAAAATCACTTAAAATGATAGTATTGTGATATAACAAGCTTAAACATTTATTTTCTTGAATAAATAAACACGAGAATGATAAAAACATATATTTAAAGCAATATAAATTTGATTGATAATTATAATATGAATGTTATTTTTTGTTATTTATGTTAACAAACAAATACCGAAAAACTTTCAATGAATTTGTGAATTATCAAAATTGTTTATAAAAAAACAAAAATAACCCATCTTTAACAATATAGTTTGACATACAAATATAACATTTTTGAATACTTTTTAATTTTGAACAAATACCTGTAAGTATTATGTATGATAAAAATAATGATAATTAAACACAATAAACATACTATCAAAAAATAACAAATTTATCAATAATTGGGTACTTTTGACAATTCATATTAAAGTATGTTTGTTAACAATTGATTATTTAAAAAATAAATATTGTAACATGTAAACTTTATCACACATGTCAAGTTTCTTCAAAATAAGTTTCCATTTAATAATCATATTACAAGTGTTGTAATAATTTAAATGATATAATAAACGATTATGAATGGTGTACTATTAAGATATTATATATAATAATACAAATTATTAGTACAATGTGTTTTTTTCTTTTATATTAATTATTCTATATTTAGATGATGAAAAATGCACATTTTATTTATAGATAATGATTTTGTATTATAGATTATTTACGATTGAATGTACTATTTCAAATTTTTTCACGTTTTTTTTTCTTAAAAAAAGGTTTTATGAAAAATAGCGGATGACTTTCATTGTTATGTTAATTGTAACTAACTAGCTACGGAGATGTATCCAAAGTCTCCGCAAGATAAACGGAAACACTTTGCCGTTAATCAATACAAATTCCCCGTTCACACAACTTAATTGCGGTTTTTATATATATTTGTAAAAATAATTATTTTCATTTTTTTATATTTTTAAAATAAGAAATAATCTTTTGATTGCAAAATAATTATTATATTTTGATTGTATATACTATATATAATTAATTTTATAAATAAAAATATGTTTGTATCTTAATTAGTAAAAAATATAATTATTATTAAAAATCATCAA